>NW_021832861.1:112500-123622 GCF_006345805.1 Octopus sinensis
CAAAGTCTATGGAAAGTGCGGACAAAATGTATCCCAGCAGATATAGGTGCATTGGGAACTATCCCTAAAGATTTAAATTGATGGATAGAGGAAATTGGTATGAAACCCAGTTTAGTACAGCTGCAGAAAAGATTGTTATTAGGGACAGCTAGAATACTTAGGAGGGCTCTTGCCATGTAAGGTAACCCAGTAGGAGGGTTCTTGGGATCTAAGGTTGCCTGTTGTAGGCTGATGTTAGGATTATTTTCCTTTCCAACAGTCTAATCTGTTGAGTGTATAATAATAATAATAATAATAATAATAATAATAATAAGAAGAAGAAGAAGAAGAAGAAGAAGAAGAAGAATAAGGAAGCCGGACATAGTCTTAATTGAGGAAGAAAGCAAACGATGCTGCATCATATCATGCCCAGCTGATAACAAGGTATGCGATAAGGAAGAAACAAAAATTGAGAGATATGACAGGTTAGCTTGGGAGGTTAAACAGTTGTGGTCAATGATAAAGGTAACAGTAGTACCAATAATTGTCGGAGCCCTGGGAACAGTGAGCGAAAATCTCGAGAAGTACGTGGAACAAATAGGGGCACTTGCAGAAAACAGCACTGCATGGAACCGCTCGAATACTCCGGAAGGTGCTCGAAAATAAGAGGTATTACCTTAGTTCCCTGGTAGTGAGCATCTGACACTGTAGTACATCTCTGGCGTCAGAAGCTGTGCAAAGGCAATAATAATAATAATAATAATAATAATAATAAAATAATAATAATAATAATAATAATAATGAATATCTGGGCAGTTGCGGTGGTCAAAGATAGTGCGTCATCCTGAAATGGACTAAGGAGGAAATATCAACAATGGATAGAAGGACGAGAAAGTTGATGACGCTGCATAGTGTGCTACACCCTAAAGCAAGCGTAAACAGACTGTATATGAAAAGAAAGAATGGTGGCAGAGGACTAATTAGTATAGGCAATTGTATAAGGAGTGAAAAGGGAACGCTTGCCAAGTATTTGACAGTGATGAAGACCTGCAATATACCGCGAAAGATATGGGTGTAAATGCAGATGAAATGATGGGCAAGGAAGATTTTAACAAAAGAGCAGAGGAGAAGAGAAAAGAAGGCCTACTTGAAATGAGAATACCTGGACAGTTAGAAAGGAATACACAGGACGTTAAGGATAATACAGTATCTTCATTGGTTCTTATGCCATAAATGCTAAGACGAAGTAAAAGAGAACTGGTATGAACATGTACCAAGTAAAGTTATGCAGGAAGATGGAAAAGTAACGATACTCTGGGGCTATGATTTTGAGACGGATCGTTTAATCAAACACCATTGGCCGGATATTGTCATATTGAATTAGGGAGACAAATACTGTCATATCATTGATGTAGCCATACCAAATGACATGGATGTTGTGAGTAAAGAGGTTGAAAAAAATCACCAAGTACTCCGAATTTTTATTTCTTTATTGCTCACAGGGAACTAAACATAGAGGGGACAAACAAGGACAGACAAGAGGATTAAGTCGATTGCATCGACCCCAATGATTAACTGGTACTTATTTAATCGACCCCGAAAGGATGAAAGGTAAAGTCGGCCTCGGCGGAATTTGAACTCAGAACGTAACGTCAGACGAAATATCGCTAAGGATTTCGCCCAGCGTGCTAACGATTCTGCTAACTCAGCGACTTAACAACAACAACAACAATAATAATAATAATAATAATAGCTTCTACTTTTGGTACATCAACTCCAGTGATTAAGAGGTACTTTATTTTATCGGCCACGAATACATAGAAAGTAAACGTGACATTTAGCCTTCGGTCACCTCACGATTCACGAATTCGACCAGAACGCTGCCTTTAAATTATAGTTGCTCAATAATCTCAAGACCAGAAAAAATTGGAGTGAGTCGATTGCAGCAATCACAGCCAGTTGATTGATGTTCGATCTCATCGATTCTCCGAAACAATAAAAAGAAAAAGATGACTCTAAACGGGTTCGAACTCGGTATGTAAAGAGTCGAGCAAATACCGAAAAGGAAAATTTATCAGAAGCTTTCCCGGTTTTGCCAATTCATTAAACAATGGCTAATCAATATTTGTTTTATTCATTCTAGTTTGAATTATAAGTTTGCTTTCATCTTTCAAGTGTCGAATCGTGTCCGTACATTACTAAGACACGCATGCATGTCCTTAAATGTAACGTGTGCACATGTTCACTAGTCGACACACAGACACACTTTCTCTCTCTCTCTCTCAACACACACATAGGCACACATACACAGACACGGGCACATACACACATATATACATACATAGAGAGGGTCGGATATACACGGATATACGAATATTCACATACCTAGATCTACGTTCACCAAGGAATACATCGACTCTACGACGAAGTATTGCATTCATGTGTGCGTGTACACACACACACACATACACACCCACACACATACACACCCACACACATACACACCCACACACATACACACCCACACACACACACACACACACACACACATATATATATATACACAAAACAGATATATAAATATACACATCCACATGTATGCATGAATTTATGTGTGTATGGATATATGTATGTACATATATATGTATATATATGTATATATATATATATATATATGTATATATTGAAGGCGCAGGAGTGGCTGTGTGGTAAGTAGCTTGTTTACCAACCACGGGTTCAGTCCCATTGCGTGGCACCTTTGGCAAGTGTCTTCTTCTATAGCCTCAGGCCTACCAAAGCCTTGTGAGTGGATTTGGTAGGCGGAAACTGAAAGAATATATGTATATATATATATATATATATATATATATATATATATATGTGTGTGTGTATTTGTATGTTTGTGTTTGTCCCCCTAGCATTGCTTGACAACCGATGCTGGTGTGTTTATGTCCCCGTTACTTAGCGGTTCGGCAAAAAGAGACCGATAGAATAAGTACTGGGCTTACAAAAGAATAAGTCCCGGGGTCGAGTTGCTCGATTAAAGGCGGTGCTCCAGCATGGCCGCAGTCAAATGACTGAAACAAGTAAAAGAGTAAAGAGAGTATTGAAGTGTAGACGGCATTTTCTGTTGCCCCTTCGCCGTTCTCAAAAATAGCGTTCATATACTTTATCTCGTTCGGATTAACAGCCCTTCTTGTCTTGTTATTCTCCTTGTCCTGTCTTTTACTGTTTATATTTTGTACTGTCGTTACTGTCCTGTTTTTGTTACCATTTTTACTCCTCCGCAAAAAGATCTCAAGTTTTATTTTGCTTTCCGCGGGAAGGAAAGTTTCTATCGAAGATGCGTATCGCCCTCACCTTCGAAACGCAGAGTAGATGAAACCATGGCGACTGAAGAAGGAGAATTTTCCTTGTGTTATTTGTCCTGTACTCTATTTTTTCGTTGTTTAAGAAAAATGTCCAGTTCCTTGGTTTTGTGTTAATGTTTTCGTTTCTCATTGTGTTCGACGTTTTTTGGCGTCCTGTACCCATATATGTATGTATATATACATCTAGAGGTAGGTACGTACATATATGTATGTATATATGCATATGTTTTATTTATTAATTTATTATATATGTATATATATATATATTATATATATAATATATATATATATATATATATATATATATATATATATATATAGTAGTAATTGGTATTTATTAGTGGCAATTGCTGTCTTCAACATGAATTCCTTTTATGGAATTCTGACCCCTTTACCCCATTTCTACAATTAAAAATTCTTTATTGCTTCTAACCTTACAGCAGTCAGGAACAACCAAATCTTAGTCATTCAGTGGAGGGACTTCACTACTTCATATGTTCTTAAAATTTAAATCCACATCTTTGTCTATATATCTACCTTCTCTATAATGTTGCCACTTGATTTGAAAATTTTTGTATTAAGGGAAAACCTCTTTAATTGGCTGATGAGTACTCAGCATCTTAAATCTGTTGTAATACTTACAAGATTTAATAAAATGATGTAGTACGAAACGATCGTACCAAATTACCGGAGACATTCTTGTTGCTTATTTTGATTATAATCACCCCACGGATTTTTATGGATAACACCATACAAAATTCTGGTGCATCTAAATTAAGTACCATATTCATTTGAATCTAAATTTTTGTTGAACTTTTATATATATATATATATATACACATGCACACATACACACATATAAATATATAGATATATGCATGTATATTTTGATATATTCTCCTCTGTCCATAAGAAAAATTAGCAACAACCGCTAAACCTTAACAACCACCTCGCCCAGAAATTAGAGGAACATAAGTTTTTTAAAAAACCGGAAAATAAAAACAATGCCCAGAAAAACACAAAAATAACCAAAAATCGGCAACAACCCACTCACCTCTGCCCCCCCTCACACACAAGAAGAAAAACAAATAAGAGAAAACAACATAAAGTAATAAACAAATACGTCTTATGTGGAGATGAAACAACAACAACAACATCAGTAACAATACCAGTAACAAGAATAACAACAACAACAACAACAACAACAGGACAACATTATCAAGAATCGTTTCATGTTAAAAGGCCAGGCACACGTGCAACGCTCAGGTGTGAATATATCAACACTTAATCTCAGGTGTTGTAGTGCCTCAACTACTTGTCGTCCCTTTCAAGAGCTGGCTCTTTGTCTCATATATATATATATGTGTGTGTGTGTGTGTGTGTGTGTGTGTGTGTGTGTTGTGTGTGTGTGTGTTGTGTGTGGTGTGTGTTATGGGTGTGTGTGTCTGTGTGTGTGTGTTTATGTATTTACATACGTGTACCTGTGCATTTCATGTTTATCTTTGAAGATCAACTATTATGATTATCTGTATCATTTTTAACATAGTAGTTGCTGTTATTTTTTGCTGGTTTGGTCATTATCATATTATTATTATTATTATATTATTATTATTATTATTATTATTTTATATATTATTATTCTTATTATTATTATCATCATTGTGTATCATCATTGTTAAGTATTGCTTGTGTGAAGTTTAGGGCGTGAAACAGATATGAAGGCCCGCGCATGTACGTAATTGTGTATGTAGTGTGCGTGCTATATATATACTATATATAATACATATATATATATAATATATATATATACATAATATACATACACGTATATATTTATGTATATATAATAATATATATACATACATACATATATATATATATAAAATATACGTGTATGTATTTATATATATGTATGTGTGGTATGTGTGTATATATATATATATATATACATATACACACCACACACACCATCTATATATATTATATATATTACATATAGCTATATATATAATGTTATGTATATATATATATATATATATATATATTATATATATATATATACTTATATTCAATTACTTAGATGTAATACTTAAATGCATACATGTATGTATATATATATATTATATATATATATATAAATCCTTAAATCCTTAAAAATGTTTTAGCCCGAAGGCCGCGGCCATGCTGGGGCACCACCGCTGAATGAGCTACACTAATATGTGAATCCACCTCTGATACGTGGCACTTGATCAACAAGGGAGTTCGATGCTGCTGCCCGCATCTGCGTCTCCTGTCGTGAGGTAGGTTCATCTGGGACTTCCGACAAGAAGAGAGATCCAGTTTAGTTTTAAAGAAACCCACATCCACACCATGTAAGTCTCTTAGGCATTTAGGGAGGATGTTAAAGAGCTGTGGTCCTCTGAAACCCAAGCTGTTGCAGTATCTGGTCCTGTATTTTGATGGTGATGTTGGAATCTTTTGGCACCATGCAGTGGCGCCCCCGTTCTGCGGTTGGGGTAACTTTGAATGCCAAAGTTTGGGACAAGACTCTCCAAGATTTTCCAATGTATATCACCGTATATCTCTCCCGCCTCCGCTCTAGGGAGAAGAGGTTTAATACTTTCAGTCTTTCCCAGTAGCTGATATTTTGCATTGAGACGATCTCTCTTGTCTAGCTTCTCTGATTGCTTCGAGTTCTGCTGTTAGTTTTTTATTGTTGGTGACCATAGCTGGGAGCACCTAAATATATATATATATATATATATATATATATATATATATATATATATATATATATATATATATATTCATATATGAATGCATAAATGTATACATGTATATATGTGTGTATGTGTGTGTATGCGTAAGTATACTACTGAAGCCGCTTAATGTGATCACTTTATTACTAAGCCTTTTCGTGACTGATTGTCTGATAACAATAAGAAGCGTCTTTAATAATTCAGAACATTCATATAGACACTGTTATTACCTCCCCCTTAGCGAATGTGAAGGTATTGTTTCCAGTAGTGTTTGTTTGTTTGTCCATGGACAAAATATCTCAAGAACTGCTGGATGGATTCGGATGAAACTTTCAGTGATGTTTGGCCTTGTGACTGATACGAACTGTTTAGATTTTGGAATCGATCCGATACCGGACAAGGATTCTGGATTATTTTAACTGTTTATTTTTACTTAATGCTTGAGAGCAGTTGGGTTCATCTTTAGTATTCTCATTTGTGAGAACAGTCGAGTTTATTTCAGATATTCTCATTTTAAAAATCATCTCCGGCTAATCGTTGAGAGGACTTTAGTGTTGCCTTGGTGGAGGTTTGCGCTCTCTGAGTGCCCTTGTTACTATTTTTAGTTTTGTTGTAGTTGACGACTAAGTTAATCCTCCTTGAGCCGATTAAACGCTTAGCAATAATCCCGACCCTTATAGAGAGGAAGTTTGTATTTATGACCACGTTGCCTAAAGTGTCTCTACATTTCTTTAAGCATTGGTGCATGCGTAGCTGTGTGGTATGAAGATTGCTTCCCAGCCACGTGATTCCGGGTTCAGTCCCACTGCGTGGTACCTTGGACAAGTGTCTTCTACTATAGCTGCAGGTAAACCAAAGCCTTGTGAGTGGATTTGGTACACGGAAACTGAAAGAAGTCAAGGCGGCGAGGTGGGAGAAACGTTAACACACCGGACGAAATGCTTAGCGGTATTTCGTCTGCCGTTACGTTCTGAGTTCAAATTCCGCCGAGGTCGGCTTTGCCTTTCATCCTTTCGGGGTCGATAAATTAAGTACCAGTTACGTACTGGGGTCGATGTAATCGACGTAATCCGTTTGTCTGTCTTTGTTTGTCCTCTCCATGTTTATTGCCTTGTGGGCAATAAAGAAATAGGAAACTGAAAGAAGTCTGTCATAAATGTTTGTGTGTGGTTGTATTTGTGTGTGTCTGTGCGTGTGTTTGTATGTGTAAAAGAGAGAGAGAGAGAGCGTGAGTTTGTCCTCTGCTACAGCTTGACAACCAGTGTTTGTGTGTTTATGCTCTCGTAACTTAGTGACTCGGCAAAATAGACCAATATAATTAGAACCAGTTTTGAAATAAAAGTACTGTTGTCGATTTATTCGACCAAAATTCTTCAAGGCGTTGCACCAGCATGGCCGCAGTCTGATGACAGAATCAAATAACAGATAATAGATATTATGGTGGAATTTGAGGAAGATGTTGTGATTATTTCTAGCGCGTCTAGCGACCACGTAAATATGTTGGTTTCTGTCTCGTACCTACCAATGTTTCCCAGCATTCACCACGTTCCAAGGGAACAAAATGAACAAATGTCTCGCAAAGCCTGTAAAAGTTATATATAAACCCCTGACCCTTGATGTAGCCAAAAAAAAAAAAGGTAATAAATGTAAATAAAACAATATTCCGTGTTTGCGGCCGAGTGGGAAGGGGAGGCCAGACGTACGACCTCGTGATTAACTCGGGAAAGCTGCAAATATCAGACAGGCAAGCAAGACGAGCAGGAAAAGCAGGCAGGCGGGCGGTTTGGCCAGTAAATATAGAAGAAGCGAGTTTCTTGCGCTAGCAAAATGTCTCCCGTAAAAACAATAAACAAAAAATATAAATTAAACGAGCAAGAAAGGAAAGCAACAAAAATGTCGGAAAGGGCGAAAGTACGACGAGAAGGTCGCTCAATAAAAACAACAATCTCAATTGGTCACGTCAAATAAAACAGAAATGAAACTATCAAAGCAATGCTATAATGTTTTTGTTTACCGCGACACACAGACACACGCATAACAAAGACACAACACACGTTATATCTTGCTAATTCTCTTACATTTCCCCCGAAACACTGCGTCCATAAATTTTATTTCCGCCATCTTTAAATCTTTCTTTCTCGCTCTCCTCCCACTCTCTCTCTCACAGTCCCTCTCTTCTTTCCTATCTTTCTTTCTTTCCCCTTTCCTTCTCTCAGTCTTCGGGTATCTTTCTCTCACTCTTTCTCTGCCTCTCATCTCTCTTCCTTTCTCTTAAACATTATCACAATCGCTCAGTCTTTTTCATCAATTTATCGACGGCCCTGTACACACACCAACTCACACATACACACACACATATATTTATATATATATATATATATATATATACACACACACACACACACACACATTATATATATATATATATGTATAATATATACATTACATATATATATATATGTATATATAATATATATATATATATATACATTTATATGTATGTAGGTATGTATGTATCTCTCTGTACATGTGTGAATCCCCCTGTCTTCCAGTTTCTCAATTCAATTTTAGCACCTTTAAATGACTTCGTAATCGCCATTGGAGTTGGCTTCATCAGCATCACAACTGCATACCTCTTCCCTCTCCTCCTCCTCATCTTCTTCTTCTTTTTCTTCTTCTCCAACTCCTCAGCCTCCTACTCCTCCTCGTTCTATTCCTTCACTTCCTCCCCCTTCCCCCTCTTTATGCCTCTCCCCCTCCTCATCCTCACATCACCTGTCTCCTCCTCCCCTCCTCTTCCTTCTTTTCTCCTATTCCCCTCCACTCCCCTTCCTCCCCTCCTTCCCCCCTTCCCCTTTCTCCTATATTCATCTTCCTCTTCCACCAACTCTTCCTTCATCTTTTCCTCCTCGTCTTCGTCTTCCTCCTCCTCACCCTTACCACCATCCTCACCATCATCATCATCATCATCATCATCATCATCATCATCATCATCACCATCACCACCATCATCATCATCATCGTCGTCTTTCCGCTGGTGATGGTCAGCGCCGCCATCTTCGTTGACGTTTCCCGCCAAACCACCTCAACATCTCTTTTCCCTCACCCCGCCTTACCACCACCACCACCACCGCCGCCGCCGCCGCCGCCGCCTCCTGCCGCCGTTCGTTTTAGTACCTCTTAGATCAGCGATAAATATGTGAGACGCTGTTAAATGCAAATCAAAGTCGACTATTCTGGAAGACAGGCGTGTAGACCTGTCTCCGTGATATATCGGAAGGACAAGCATAAAAATACATACGTACATACATACATATATATATATATATATATATATATATATATATATATAATATACATACATACATACATACTTACATACATACTTGCATACATACATATATATATACATACGTGCATACATGCATACATACATGCATACATACATGCATACATACATACGTGCATACACACATGGATACATACATACATAAATACGTGCATACATACATACATGCATACATACATATAGACATACATACGTGCATACATATTTGCATACATACATGCATACTTCCAAACTTAAATACATATTGTACTATACATACATCCATACTTTCATACATACATACATATATATATACACATACTTGCATACATACATACTATACTTACATTCATACGTTCATACACGCATACATTCATACATACATACATACATACATACACACACACATACATACATACATACATACATACATACATACATACATACATACATACGTACATACATACATGCATACGTGCATACATACACGCATACATACATACGTACATACGTCCGTACATATATAAATACATACGTACATAGTATGTACATACATACATGCATACATACATACACACACTTATATAAGTATATTTACATATACGTTCACAAACACTCACATATATATATATGTGTGTATATTTGTATATATGTGTATATTTCTAGATGTGTATATATATATATATATATATATATATATATATATATACTTACATACATGCCTCTATGAGTGTGTGTGCGTGTGTGTGCTCGCTTTGGAGTGTGTGTGTGCTTGTTTTGTGTTTATGTGTCTATGTATACACGATTGCACACTGACGGACAAACGCACATATCCATCCATCCATCCATCCATCCATCCATCCATCCATCCATCCATCCATCCATCCATCCATCCATCTAGCCAGCCAGCCACTCAGCCATAGGTATAGCTATTTCCCTTTAATTGCATAATCTGTTTATTCGCATATTTTTTTGAAACGTCAAACTCTTTGCATCAATTGTATTTAAAACCAGTCGGTTAATAGCGTATTGATTTAAAATCAGTTTCGCTTAACTGCATACACTTGGCATTTGTTGTTTTGAAAATTCTCTGTAAAGAATTAGCAAAATTTAGCCGAAAACCGAGCATTTGATTCCAGTGATCCAAGATGGCTATGTTACCATGATGAGCCGTCAATACTTCATGGCAGCAATTAACCAATTCCATAAAAAATTCAATATATTCACATCGCCGAGGCCGACTTTGCCTTTGATCCTTTCGGGGTCGATAAATTAAATACCAGTTGTGTACTGGGGTTGATCTAATATTGGGCCTTTTGCCTTGTGCCTTGTGTAGAAAAGAATATATTCACATTATTAAGGAACTTACGGGGAACAGATTCGCTTGTACCATTTTATTCATTTCGTTTTAATCGTGCAAATAGAATTCTTCAGTTATTGTAGCATAGTTGAATGGGTAGGAAGTTTGCTTTGCAACATCGAGGCCCATGGTTCGATCTCACTTCGGAGAATCTCGGGCAAATCTCTTCTATTTATTTATACGGCCACACGTAACAAAGAAAAAAAAAAGCACTGAACTGTCACGTGATGTGTCGTGTAAGTTCTGTCTTAGAATTAATTAAGCGCAGACATTTGAGTGAAATTGGTTAGATGGAAACTGTTGGGAAGCCTGTCCGGTGGGTTGT
>NW_021832862.1:0-43795 GCF_006345805.1 Octopus sinensis
CGGGAAGCTTTATGAAAATAGACAAAAGACGAAGGCAGGTGGGAAACAAACAAACAATTGTATTAGTAAGGCGCTCAGGAAATATAAATAAAACAAGTCTTTAACGTTTCGAGCCTACGCTCTTCAACAGAAAGATACACAGAGAGAAAAAAAACACAGAAAGAAGGAGAGAAAAAAAAATAATAGGGTTGATAATAGGGTTGAATGACCAGCTATTAGTGCGTAGGAGAGGTCTGGACGTGTGTATGTATAGGGTTGGTGTATGTATTAGTATGTATTAGTATGTATTATATGGGTAAAGGTGTGTATGTGTGTGTGTGTGTGTGTATGAGAGAGTATTAGTGCGTATGATAGGTCTGGCGTGGACGTGCTTATGTATGGGGTTGGTGTATGTATTAGTATGTATTAGTATGTTTAGTACGTATTAGTATGTATAATGTGTGTGTGTGTGTATGAGAGAGTATAAGTGCGTATGAGAGGTCTGGACGTGTGTATGTATAGGGTTGGTGTATGTATTAGTATGTATTAGTATGTATTAGTACGTATTAGTATGTATTAGTTGGTGTATGTATTAGTATGGCACATCATATATGATGTGATGTGTAAAGTCGTGTGGTGTAGTGTGGAGAGAGGAGAAGAGGGGGAGGGGGAGGAGAGGGGGAGGAGAGAGGGGGAAGAGGAGAAGAGGGGAGAGGGGGAGAGAGAGAGGGGGAGGAAGGAGGAGGAGGGGGAGGAATGAGGAAAGAGGGAGAGGGGGAGAGAGAAGGGGAGTGAGGGAGCAGAGGGAAGGGGAAGAGGGAAGAAGGGAGGGAGAAAGAGGGAAGAAGGGAAGGGGAGTAGGGGTGAAAGGATGAAGGACTGAAGAAGTAGGGGTCGGGGGGGAAGTATATGTGAGGAGGGGGGAGAGGGGGGTTATATATATATCCCCCGCACCGCATCCAACCTAATTGTGCGAACCCCACGTACCCCCACCATTTACTTCCTCCCCAAAATCCACAAACCCAACAACCCTGGCCGCCCCATCGTCACCGCCTGTAACTGCCCCACGGAGCTCATCTCTAAATACCTCGACCGTGTCCTTGCCCCCCTAGTGGCATCTCTTCCCTCCCACATCCACGATACCAACCATGCTCTCCGGCTTTTCACTCTTTCTCCCTTTCCTCCCGGCTCCTCCAAAATCCTTTTTACTATCGACATCCAAAGCCTCTATACTGTTATCCCTCACCACGAAGGACTGCAGGCCCTTCGACACTTTCTTGACCTCCGATCTAACCCTGTACCTGACACCTCCACACTCATTCGTCTGGCCGAACTTGTCCTTACTCTGAACTGCTTCTCGTTCGCGGGCGAGTTCTACCATCAGGTCTCGGGAGTGGCCATGGGAACGCGAATGGGCCCCAACTATGCGAACCTGTTCGTTGGCTATGTTGAGGCCCAAATATTCTCTAATTTCACTGGTCCCACTCCTGAACTATATGGTCGTTACATTGACGACATTATCGGTGCCACCTCACTCTCCCGTGAACATCTAGATTCCTTCCTCTCTTTCGTCCAATCTGTGTGTGTGTGTATATATATATATATGTGTGTGTATATATGTATATGTGTATGTATATATATATATGTGCGTGTGTGTGTGTATATGTATATATATATATATATATATGTGTGTGTGTATGTATATATATATATAATGTGTGTACATATATATATGTATATATGTATATATATGTACATATATATATATATGTGTATATATATATATGTGCATATATATATAAATGTATATGTGTATATATAGATGTATATGTGTAGACATAGTGGAGGCGCAATGGCCCAGTGGTTAGAGCAGCGGACTCGCGGTCGTAGGATCGTGGTTTCAATTCCCAGACCGGGCATTGTGAGTGTTTATTGAGCGAAAACACCTAAAGCTCCACGAGGCTCCGATAGAGGGTAATGACGAACCCTGCTGTACTCTTTCACCACGACTTTCTCTCACTCTTTCTTCCTGTTTCTGTTGTACCTGTATTTCAAAGGGCCAGCCTTGTCACACTCTTTGTCACGCTGACTCTCCTAGAGAACTACGTTATACATATCTGTGTATATGTATATATGTATATATGTATATGCATATATATTGATATATATTTTTATATATATGTATATATCTGTATAAATGTTTGTATATATATATATATATGTATATAGCTGTATATATGTTTGTATGTATATAGCTGTATATATGTTTGTATGTATATCTATAGATATGTATATATCTGTATATATGTTTTATATATATATATATGTATATATCTGTATATATGTTTGTATATATATGTATATATATGTATATATCTGTATATATGTTTGTATATATATATATCTATATATATGTATATATCTGTATATATGTTTGTATATATATGTATATATCTGTATATATGTTTTGCATACATATATCTATATATATTTGTGTGTGTATATATGTATATATACATATGTTTATAGATACATGTATATTTGGATATATATGTATATATGTTTAGCAAAAATTTAGATTCAGATGAATATGTTACTTAAGTTGAGGCACCAGCGTTTAGTATGGTATTATCCATACATTTCAAAGTAAGGTGATTAAAATCAAAAGAAGCCACAAGGATATCTAGAGGTAACGCAGTACGATCGTTTCATGCAACTCCATTTAATTGAACAATGAAATCATTACATGAATTTAAAACGCAGAGCAATCTTCAGCTGCAAAAAGACATAGAATTTAATTAAATTAGAATAGATTGACACTTTAGTATAATTGTACCTAAAATCTCCAAGAAGTTAAGGAGATAGACAAAGAACATGCTGTCTCACTCCAGCATAGAATTTACTAAGTTTTCAAGAAAATATACTTTGTTACAGACTCTGCTTGTCACTGATTTTTTTTTGTTGTTTCTATGGGGTCAGTTTAAATTTATAGACTAGTTTATCAAATCCCTTAAAGTTTTCCTTTACCAAAACTCATGATATTGCTTCTAATAAATCTTGATTTTTATGACTATACCAACTATGATGTCTGTCTGCTCCGTCGGCCCTACCCCAAACAGATGCTGCCCTCTGTTCTCTCAACCTTAGATATACAAGGGATTTGAAAGATTTTAGTCTAACGAATCGCCCCCAGTATTTATTATTTTTAAGCGTGGTACTTATTCTATGGGTCCGTTTTGTCGAACTTCTAAGTTATGGGGACGTAAACACACCAATACCGGCTGTCAAGGTTGTGTGAGAACAAACACACACAAAAATACATACACACGCATACACAAACACATACATACACAAATATACTGATACGCACACACACACACACATATATATATATACATATATACATATATAGACGTAGGAGTGGCTGTGTGGTAAGTAGCTTGCTTACCAACCACATGGTTCCGGGTTCAGTCCCACTGCGTGGAACCTTGGGCAAGTGTCTTCAACTATTGCCTCGGGCCGACCAAAGCCTTGTGAGTGGATTTGGTAGACGGAAACTGAAAGAAGCCCGTCGTATATATGTATATATATGTGTGTGTGTTTGTGTGTCTGTGTTTGTCCTCCCCAACATCGCTTGACAACCGATGCTGGTGTGTTTACGTCCCCGTAACTTAGCGGTTAGCAAAAGAGACCGATAGAATAAGTACTAGGCTTACAAAGAATAAGTCCTGGGGTCAATTTGCTCGACTAAAGGCGGTGCTCCAGCATGGCCGCAGTCAAATGACTGAAACAAGTAAAAGAGGAAAAGAGTTAAAGAATATATACTCAGGACGGCCTTCTTTCAGTTTACGCCTACCAAATCCACTCACAGTGCTTTGGTCAGTCCGAGGCTATAGTAGAAGACACTTGCCGAAGGTGCCACGCCGTGGGACAGAACCCAGAATTATGTGATTGGAAAGGAAGCTTCTTAGTACACAGACACGTCTTCGCTTGTGTATATAGATAATGAGAGAAATAGAGAGGTGATATTTTGCTATGCAACAGCTTAAAAGAGTCCTTGAGAATGAAGGAAGCGACATTTATAGAAGTGAACCCTGTTCCTCATTCAGAATCTACTTTAAGCTAATCAATTTATATATATTGGACTTATTAACTTATAGGTCAGTAGAGAATGTCCTGGGGTTATTATTGGGACGGATTCGCACTATTGTGAGTATTTGCTTCCCAACACATGGTTCCAGGTTCATTTCCACAGCGCGGCACCTTGGGCAAATGTCTTCTACTATAGCCTTTAGCCGACCAAAACTTTGTGAGACCACTTGCTAGAGAGAAACTTAAAGACGTCTGTTATATATATATATAATATATCAAAGGGAAATGGAAAATTAATTAAAATGTTTCACTTCCAGTGGCCTAACGTGTAAAAGTTTAGTCCCAAAGACTATGAATTAGTCATAATATATAGTATACATTTAAACACATAAGGAATCCATTCGTGGAATTCATCACGCTAGAAAGAACAGCTAGGTTCTATAACCACAAAAAATAGGGATAAAGTTCGACAGGAACGAAATGAAAAAATAAAAACATTTGACCATCAAGTTTTAATACCAACTTTTAAAATCGAAAATTATCCCAAAACTTATAATACTTAAACCTGTCAAAGGTGAAATCGTCCTCATAATTTTCGATTTTAAAAGTTGGTATTTTCTTATTGCCGGCGAAGGGCTGCGTCTGTGCAGTAAATTTTGAAAAATATAGGATATATAAACGGGAGGCATATAGTTTGATTGCCACGTTATTTATATATTTAACCCAGGTGTACCTGTTGAGGACGATTTCACCTCTTGAGCAAATATTATTTGCTTGCTAAACTAAAATCAGAAACCAATTGCTCCAGGAAACTTGATGGTAAAATGTTTGTATTTTTCATTTCGTTCCTGTCGAATTTTATCCCTAATTTTTGTGGTTATAGAACCTAGCTGTTCTTTCTAGTGTGTTGAATTCCACGAGTGGATTCCTTATGTGTTTAAATGTACACTATATTATATAAGAGGGTGCACAGTGGTTGTTCGAAGTTTGAAAGAGAGAAAATGAAGCATGAGAAGATTAAGACATGGCTTAGAAGGAATGAACCTGTGGAAAATGAAGGAATGTTGCTTTTTGTGTGTTTCATTTGTGGGAGAAAATGCTTGAGTCTTGCATGCCTGGTCAGCCATCAGAGAACTCACAAGAATCAATCCCTTGGAAATTGTGATACGGCTATTGTTTACAACAGAATATGTGCAACCTGTGGAAAAACGTGACTTTCAGTTGGTGGATTGAAATGGCATGTCAAGAGTTCACCTGGCCCTTCTGCGAGCAAACACAACTGTTCATTATGCAATAAAATGTGCAAATCCTTGCCTTTTTTCTTCAATATTTAATTTTGATTGCAATAGCTGGTCCTTTTGGTCCAACTATAGTATCTCCAGTTGCTTCAGATACCAAAGTATCGAAAATTGTCAAAGTGTAGTACAACAGTTATGCTATGGAATGGTGCAACTATTTTTTCGTTTTCTGCATAATAGCAACGATATATATATATATATACTCAGTGTGCGTAAGTTATTTGAGGACAGATTTATGTTTATAAAAAAAACATATATAATAACAGATACTAACTTTATAAAAAAATGCTATGTGGATAAAAATAAACCTTTTCTATAATGTTATTCAATAAAGCCACCTTCATCTACATATTTGAATCAAGCGGTCCTGGTTCATTTTGGCAGCTTTCAACGAATCTTTGGTGTTATGAGCCTGTTCACTGACCTCTATCTCAACAACGAGCCACATGTAATAGTCAAATGGATTGAGATCTGGGGAATCAGGAGGCCAAATATTAGGGGTTAGGTGATCATGAAAATTTTCAGCCATCCATTCCTGTGTTACTAGAGCCATGTGTAATAGTCCATTACAGACACTATATCCAGGGCTTCAAAATTATTTCCAGAACCTCAATGTAAGCAGCAGAGTTAACTCTAACGCCGTGTGAAAAGTAGTAAGGAGGCATCACATGTCCTTCATTGCTGACAACCCATAAAACCATGACAGAGGCAGGAAATTTTGCATGCATAACACTTAGAACTTCTGAAGGGTCTGCACATAACCAACTGTCATTTTTTCTGTTAACTTTTTGATCTTGATCGAAATTTTTCTCGTTTGAGGAAAACCAAATCAAATCTTCTGCTGGATTTTTCATTTTGTTTAAGAGCCTTTTAAATCTGATGTAGTGATTTTCTTTTGATTTTTCTGACAAATTGACCTTTCGTCATCATATAAGACATGTATTCGAGGACAATATTTCTGACTGTTCCTTCTGACACATTGGAAATGTTTTGCAATTGATCTCATAGATTTTCTGGGATTGTAATCAATGATCTGTTGAACTTGATGGATACATTCAGATATTCTGATGATTTCAGTGTTTAGAATGCTTTTTATATTTTGATACTGGTGATATGTGTCCATCTTCAGTCTCTAACTCCTTACAAACTTTGTAGACAAAAGATTTGGCAACTTTTAAAAATCGAGATATTTCTAAATCGTTATGCTCAGCCTTTATAACCAGAATAACAGCATGCCTCTTCATTTCTTTAACAAGTTGAGCATCTGCCATTATTGTTTTCTGAAACAAAGATTACACAGTGTTAGCATAAAATGCAGCAATGATCCCCCAAAAGGTACATCTTCAAATACCTTACCCACCCTGTATAAATATATAGGCATACCTTTGCACACATACATGTATACATACGTGTGTGTGTAGGCGTGTTGGCTTGTGTTTAGGGTTTTGCACTCACGATCGCTTCGATTTCCGAATCGGGTGTCATGTTGTGTTCTGGAGCAAAACACTTCATTTCACATTCCTCTGCTAGTAGGAGAATGGCAGAAATGCTTCATGGTATATCTTCCGGCTCTCTACATTCTGAGTCCAAATCCTAACCGCCTGGAGAAAGCAGCAAGAAACTACTCTTCTTTTCATTGCAAGTCAATTCATGGTAACGTAAGTGCACTCTCAGATCGTACATGGAGTGCTAGAGAAGGTTCAAAGTCAGGACTTGCCAAGGCCAGACCTCTGCCAGGCTCTATATGTATATATAGATATCTATATATATATATATATATATATATATATATATGATATATATATATAATATATGATATATATATAGGTATATAGATTATATATATAGTATATATATATATATATAAATATATGTATTATATAGATATGTATATGTATATATATATATATATATATATAGGTATATATATATATATATATATGTATATTATATATATGTCTATATATATATATATAGATATATATGTATATATGTATATCTATGTATATATAATATGGTATATTATATATATATATATAGTATATATATATGTATATAATATATATATATTTTATATATATATATAATATGTATATATATATGTAGCTAATATTCGTAATATATATGTATATATATATATATATATATGTTATATAAGTGTATATGATATGTATATATAATATATATTATGTATATGTATATATTATATATATATATATATATATATAATATATATATATATGTATATGTGTGATGTGTACACACACATACATATATATATAACGTTTTTTATTACGGTATCAAAGCAAAATTTTACAATGATAAAAAGGAAGAAGCCAGTCATGTTTTTTACTACAATTGTCAAGAACTCAACTGTCAGATGATTACTACGAATGTATGAAAGCGCTAATTGAACTTTATGAACTTTACAAAATATTTTTTTAATGTTTAACACACTTCAGCATTGTAAAAATTGTTGTTTAAATACACACACACACACACACATTAATTGCTGGCAAGGGCACAATATCTTGCTTTGCAATTGTAATATAGTATAAACTATATTAAAGGTTTACAAGTCAATATTCAGACTGTTTTTTTTTGTTACCAGCGCAAAATTCTCATTTTAAAGTTTATCACTACAGCTTTTCTATAAAATTTAGACCCATCACTGCAAGATATGTCGTTTCGTTAGCAAATACGTCTATACAAACAATACGATGGAAAATAGAAAAATAGGTAATACTTGTATATGCATATTTCAAGAGTTATTGCGCTATCATCAGCACTACTTCCAACACATCAAACATCCACGAACACATTGCTTAAATACCAACGAAATTTTGCGGTGTAACATAATCAGATATATCAATTCATGTATCAAACAGATTCGTGACAACTGGTACGTACATATTAATTACTGGCTGGGACACGATATTTTGAATGCATTTACATATGCGAATTTCGAAAACGTCTATTTATGTGAATTCTATATAAGATCTATAGCGGTAAAATTAAAGGTTAGAATATCGCACTGGTAACACAGGATGAGATACAATATTGATTCGTAAACCTTTAATACATTTGGTAGTATATAACGTAACGAAAAAATATTGATGATAGTACAATGGGTCTTGAAATATGCAGATACCTCCGCTACGTATTTTTTCTATTTTCAATTGCACCGTTTACATAGACATATTCGTTTACGAAGCAAGGTAACTTGCGGTGTTGGTTCTGAATTCAGTAAAAAAAAAAACTATAAAGATAAGTGTGTGTGTGTGTGTATGTGTTTGTTCCCCTCCATCGCTTTACCACCAGTGATGGTTTGTTTACGATATTGTATTCTAGCTTTTCGGCAAAAGACAACGATAGAGTAAGTGCCAAGCTTTGCAAAATATTAATATAAAGCGGCTGCAGTTCAATGATTGAAGCAAGTAAAAGCTAAAAGCTAATACACACACACACATGTGTATATACACGAAATATGTATAGTATGTGGGTGTATGGTTATATGATTGTTACTATATATATGTGCACACACCAACACACACACACATATACATAGACAAACACACAACACACACACACACACGCACACAAACACACACGCACACACACACACACATATATATATATATGCATCTATGTATGTATTTTGGATTCTTAGTGAAGAGGGACATTGCATGCTAGCGATGGTTCGTTAGTGCTTTATCTTTCCCATCGATGAAGCTGGTCGATATTGTGCTTTTGATGTTACTGAATTACGTGGACATCGAAGAAAGTCATTGAATCTAGGATTTATTCTTTCACTTGCCTTAAATTCTTTACAAGACCACAGATTTTCATGAAATCACGGAAGGACCTCTTTGATGCTGTTGTGTGTGTGTGTGTGTGTGTGTGTGTGTGTGTGTATGTGTGTGTGTGTGTGTGTGTGTGGTGTGTGTGTGTATATTATATATATATATATATATACACACATAAATAATTGCTTGTGTTACTTTGTCTCTCTGTCTGTTTCTCTCCCTCCACTTTCTATCAGAAACACTAACACGTACACGCCGCTCAGATATGCACAAATATATACATAGATACATAAACATACGTACGTACATACATATGCACATACATACATGTAGGGATAGATAAATAACTAGATAGATAGTTGGATACATAGATTGACAGATAAATCTTTATATGTATATACACATATATATTTCTGTAGACATGCATATAAATGTACATATATATATTTACATGTACATATGTTATATATATATATATATAATATATATATATAGACAGATAGATATAGCTATACATGCATCTACACATATATATACATATATAATATATTACACATACACAACGCATACATACACATGTATGTAATATAATATATATATATATTATATATATAATATATATATATATATACTGTATATATTATATATATAGTTTATATATATATATATATAGATATATATATTATATATGTATGTATGTATGTATGTATGTATGTATGTATGTATGTATGTATGTATGTATGTATTTCCCCACTAATTTATATACATTTCCGTTTCATTTCCGATATACTTTTTTCATATTGTAGTTGATGGAGTTTTATTACAAAGTAAAAAGTGAAACCATTCAATATTTTGCCAGAATATATTCCACAGAACGCGTCTACAATCTTCGTCCTGTTATCTTCATCATCCAACTCCATAACCGTTTCTTGTTTAACAGTAAATACACATTGAAAAATACTGCTCTCTATTCAATCGAAGTTATTGGTTATTGTCAATAACAAATACATTCTGCTATTCTATTATTCTTGAGTGGCTGTGTGGTAAGTAGCTTGCTTACCAACCACATGGCTCCGTGTTCAGTCCCACTGCGTGGCACCTTGGGCAAGTGTCTTCTACTATAGCCTCAGACCGACCAAAGCCTTGTGAGTTGATTTGGTAGAAGGAAACTGAAAGAAGCCCGTTCTATATATGTATATGTGTGTTTGCGCACCCCTCTCCCAGCATCGCTTGACAACCGATGCTAGTGTGTTTATGTCCCTGTAACTTAGCGGTTCGGCAAAAGACTCCGATAGAATGAGTACTAGGCTTACGAAGAATAAATCCTGGGGTCGATTTCCTCGACTAAAGGCGATGCTCCAGCATGACCGTAGTCAAATGACTGAAACAAGTAAAAGAGTAAGAGTTACTTGTTTCACGCATTGAGCTGTGGCCATGCTGGGACATCGCTTTAAAGGGTTTTGCTTAGTCATGGACAAACTGCGACCCGCAGAAGTTTTTGAATGGCATGCCTAACGGAGAATTACCTGGAATGATTTTAGTTGTGTGGCCCGCCAGAGGATGATCCCTGTCTAATGTGGCTCCCTTCTTGAAAAAAAGGGTTTTCCATGCTGATTCGTTCGGTTTAGCCGAACAAATAGACCTCGCTATTTTTTCTTTTCTCTTTTTGTTTGTTTGTTTGTTAAAATCGCGTATTTATTCTATCGTTCACTTTCTGCTGAACCGCTACATTACAAGGAAGTAAACAAACCAACACTGGTTTTCAAGCGGTAGGAAGACAACTACAAAGTCATACATATACATACGCCCCCCCCCCACACACACAGAGGCATATACATACCTATTTCTTTATTAACCACAAGGGGCTAAACATAGAGGGGACAGACAAGGACAGACATAGGTATCAAGTCGATTACATCGACCCCAGTGCGTAACTGGTACTTAATTTATCGACCTCGAAAGGATGAAAGGTAAAGTCGACCTCGGCGGAATTTGAACTCAGAACGTAACGACAGACGAAATACGGCTACGCCACGGACTTCTATACAGTTTCCGTCAAATACATCCATTCACAACAAATTGGTTGGCTTCGGAGCTATGATAAAAGATACTTGTCTCAGGCGCCGCACGGTGGGACTGAACCTAATACTACGTGGCTTCGAAGTGAACATGTGATTTGTGGAATTATAGGAATTAAAGGAATCCATAGACAAAAAGAAAAAAATGGTTGGGAAGCATTGTATTAGGCGCAGACGTGGCTGCGTAGGTAAATATCTTGTTTCCAAGCCTGTGGTATTGGGTTCGGTCCGATTGTGTGGGAAGGACATAGGAAGTAGAGATATAAAATGTCTTTAAATGCAGAGAATTGTGATAAGTTTCTGAAGGCGTTGATGTTTCATCTCAGGTCAGAAAGGATTGAGCAGATTTATAACTAAAGACGTCCCATCCGTGAACATCCAAACTTATATACATACCTAGGACCATAATATACAAATACAGTTGGAAGGATGTGATGTGATGTAGGCTGACTGTGATTTGAAGTATGTTTGGCTGTTGTTTCTTGCATGCTGAGCAACCGCATAGAGGCCATTCATTGGCTCGCGTGGAGTAACTTTAATGATGGCAGCGTATTAAGAAGAAAAATGAAGAAAAAGAAAACGCGGCGACGGCGTTAATGGTAATAGTAGTGGTGGTGATGGTGGTGGTGGTGGTTTTTGCATTAAACATTATTTAAATTTGAAATATGTGACTTCTGAGCTGTTGTGCAGGAAATGGTGTGAGAAAGGGTGCAGTGAAGCGGGCTTTTCTACCATGTAATCATCATATATTGATAGGCACACACACAAACACACACACGCATATGCGCGTGTATATGTATATGCGTGTGTATTAGTCTATATGTATGTATTCATTTACGTGCACATGAATGCGTATATGTGCATGTATATACGAATATATATATGAAAGTATGTGTACATTTTTGCACGTATGCATGTATATATATATATATATATATATATATATATATATATATATATATATATGTATGTATGTATACTTGAATGCCTTTATATATAATATATATATACATGGACATAAACTTGCATGTATGCAGGCATATATGCATGCATATATACATATATATATATATGTGTGTATGTGTGTGTGTGTGTGTGTGTGTGTGTGTGTGTGTGTGTGTGTGTGTGTGTGTGTGTGCAAGCGCTATGTATGTCTAATGCATATGAATCAAAATTGGTAAATGGCAAATTCCATGATATTAAATCCAGTGAGAAAATATAAATTATCCACATTAATAACAATGAAATGGTGACTCAATGAAATATATAAGCACTCTTATGTATGTATGAATGAATGAATGTCGTATGTACGCATATATAAGTACGTATTTATGTATGTATGGTTGAATGTAAGAATTTATCTATGTATAATGTATGCACGTAAGTATGTATGTACATAGGCGCAGGAGTGACTGTGTGGTAAGTCAGCTTACTTACCAACCACATGGTTCCCAGCTCAGTCCCACTGCGTGGCACCTTGGGCAAGTGTTTTCTACTATAGCCTCGAGCAGACCAAAGCCTTGTGAGTGACGGAAACTGAAAGAAGCCCGTCGTATCTATCTGTCTATCTATCTATCTATCTATCTATCTATCTATCTATCTATCTATCTATCTATCTATCTATCTATCTATCTATCTATCTATCTATGCGTGTATATATGTATATGTATATGTGTGTGCGTGTGTGTGTGTGATTGCGCACCCTCCTCCCAACATCGCTTGACAACCGATGCTGGTGTGTTTACGTCCCTGTAACTTAGCGGTTCGGCAAAAGACCCCGATAGAATAAGTACTAGGCTTACGAAGAATAAATCCTGGGGTCGATTTCCTCGACTAAAGGCGATGCTCCAGCATGGCCGCAGTCAAATGACTGAAACAAGTGAAAGAGTAAGAGTTACTTGTTTCACGCATCGAGCTGTGGCCATGCTGGGACATCTGTCTATCTATCTATCTATCTATCTATCTATCTATCTATCTATCTATCTATATCTATCTATCTATCTATCTATGTGTGTATATATGTTTGTGTCTGTTTTTGTCTCCACGACATCGCTTGACAACCGATGCTGGTATGTTTACGTCGCCATAACTTAGTGGTTCAGCAAAATAAACCTATAGATATGTACTAGGCTTACAAAGTCCTGGGGTCAATTTGCGCGACTAAAGGCGGTGCTCCAGCATGGCCGCAGTCAAATGACAAACAAAAGAATAAAAGATTATATGAGTTTGTATGTATGTATGTATGTGTGTATGAAGTATGCATATATGTATGTAAATAATTATGTATGCATCTATGTAAGTACGCATGTATGTACCCTTCGTATGTATTCATGTATGTGTGTGTGTGTATGGGTCTAAATGTTTTTCTCTGTGCGTGTGTGCGCATACCTACCTCATTCAGTTTCGTGAATAATCTATGCATACTGTTCTGTTTGTGATGAGGTGTGCTGGAGGGTGTGTTCGAGACTTACGCTTTTAGCAAACTTAACTACAGGATGAAATCCAGAGACATAATCTGTAACATAGGGGAAAGTACTTCGTGTATGACGCCGTGAAACCTTGTAAAACCGAACGACGTCGAAATATATAATAATTTTTTTTATATAGGCGCAGGAGTGGCTATGTGGTAATTAGCTTGCTTACCAGCAACATGGTTCTGGGTTCAGTCCCACTGCGTGGCTCCTTGGGCAAGTGTCTTCTTCTATAGCCTCGGGCCGACCAAAGCCTTGTGAGTGGATTTGGTAGACGGAAACTGAAAGAAGCCTATCGTATATATGTATGTATATATATATGTGAGTGTGTGTGTGTGTGTGTGTGTGTGTGTGTGTGTGTGTGTTTGGGTGTCTGTTTGTCCCCCCAACATCGCTTGACAACCGATGGTGGTGTGTTTACGTCCTCATAACGTAGCGGTTCGGCAAAAGAAAACGATAGAATAAGTATTAGGCTTACAAAGAATAAGTCCTGGGGTCGATTTGCTCGACTAAAGGCAGTGCTCCAGCATGGCCACAGTCAAATGACTGAAACAAGTCAAAGTGTAAAAGAGATATAATGAAACGGAAATAGTACGGAAGCCTGTCGGTACCCGTAATTCAAAAGTGCGACCTCATCACAATGTGTTACGCGTAATCTACTTGAGAATATTATCAAAAGGTTACAGGCATCTGTGGAGCCGTCATCCACTAGTATGTTCATTCCATGACTTGATGTTTCTTTCGATCAATTAGCTGAACTACCATCTGTCGTCTTCAGCAGAGAATCCCTCATTCATGTATGATACATCAGTTAACACATGCAATGGGCTGAGCTGGGAGAGCGTTAACAAGCCGGTTAAAGTGTTTAGTGACATTTCGTCCGTCTTTATGTTTTCAGTTCAAATTCTGTCAAGATCGACTTTGTCTTTCCTCTTTTCGGTGATGATAAAACAAGTAACAACGAACAAATACACACAACACAACACACACACACACACACACACACACACACACATATATACTATATATATATACACACATATATATATATATTATAATATATATATATATATATATATATATATATATATATATATATATACAAGGGGCTTCTTTTGTTTCCGTCAACCAAATCCACTCACAAGGCTTTGGTCGGCCCGGGGTTAGAGTAGAAGACCTTGCCCAAGGGTGCGAACGCAGTGGGACTGAACCCGGAAACCATGTAGTCGGGAAGCAAACTACTTATCACACAGTCACGTTTGCGCCTTATATATATATATATATATATATTATAATATATAATATTATGGTAACGAGGATGTCAGGTATTAACGTATTACGGCTGTTTCAAGCGGCCGGGGCTAACTCCGAGCTGCGCGGGCGATACCGAACCGGCATGTTACCTAAATTGAAGTGCCTAATGGATCTAAATCAATTTATTATATAATATATATATATATATATATATATATATATATATATATATATATATATATATATATATATATATATATATATGAAACATCGAGACTACTAACACACAGTAACAGGAACAAAAGTCCCGTTCTTGAGAGACTTTGTTGCATGCAATCAAGCCTTTGCATAGCACTTACGGAAACACACCTGAAACCGGACATAGCGGATGCGGAAGTACACATACCACAGTATGTTGTACTACGGACCGACAGAAAAGAAAGGAGTCATGGAGGAGTTGCTAGACATCCGTGAGGACCCTCACACCCCAGGTCCTTTTGTCATACTCAAACTCGTGTGTGACACACTAATTGTACATGTAAGGCAACTTGTGTAGGTGTGTGTGCTACATATCGCCCTCCAGATGCCCGAGCCATATGGGCAAGTTGAAGACTGCCTTATAAAAAATAGAAGAAGTTCTAGTCACACTAAAACAGCACATAAGTGTACTTCTCATGGGAGACTTCAAACCTGCCCAATGTCAGATGGCCCGAGGGCCTTTCTCTCCCAGGAATGAACACGATGTGAACGGGGACAGGCGAAGTCCCTTCTGAACCTCATCAACACCCTGTACATGGAGGCAAGTAAACTCCAACCAACCAGGGCAGGTAAACACTGGATCTCTGCTCACAAATAATATGGATCTCATCCATAATGTGAAAGTGACACCGACACTACTCTCGGATCACAACATGGCAGAGCTGACCATGTACGGGCCAAAGGAAAGCATGGACATGCAGCCTACAAGAAACTCTCAAAATCTTTCCAGCTTGAACTTCAATAAGGCAAACTGGAAACAAATTGAGAAAGAGATCCTCAAACAAAACTGGCCTGAATGTCTCTCCTCGCCGGACATCGACATGAAACATCAACAATTCATGTCTGTAATGCAAGCCATATGCTACAAATGTGTCCCAGAGAGAAAGGCCACTATACACAAGAACAAAAATCCCCAGAGAGAGGAAAATTCTAATGAGACGGCGCACAAAAAAATCTCAAATCGCCTAAACAACAAATTGAAAGGAGTGAAAAGTCCCGCCTGAAATGAAAACTGTTGGAAATTAAAAATGTCTGCAACTCTCCCATATGAAAAGGAAAGAGCAGACAAAGAAGCCTGGCCTAGACAAACATAAAATCTAACCCAGAGCTTTCTACAGGTATGCCAAAGAAACAGCTACGGTGCACTGTAGGATAGGGCCACTCCTTGAAAGGGATGGCACACTCACAGGAAATCCAATGAGGGTAAGTGAAATACTAAATGAGCAATTCAAGAGTGTTTTCACCCCACCCCTTGGGCATTCCAAATCAGCAATCCAACTGACTTCTTCACCACTGCAGATATGGGGTCAGAGGCGGCGATGATTGATTACATCAATATAAAGGAAGACGATGTAATAAAGGCTATAAGATGAAATGGAAACAGACTCAGCAACTGGCCCCGATGGATTCCCAGCAATCCTTCTAAAAGTATGTAAGAGGGTCTAGCAAGGCCACTGCGGTCTCTCTTTCAGAGCTTCCTTGCAACTGGCAAACTTCCAAGTAAACTGAAGGAAGGTAAAATATGCCCTATTCATAAGGAGGGTAGCAGAGCGGGCCAAGAACTACAGACCTATCTCCCTAACCTCACACATCAGCCAGCAAGGTCCATAACGAACGATAGTCAGAAGGAAACTAATCACCTTCCTTGAAGAAAAAATGACTTGCTGCCTGACACCCAACATGGTTTCCAACCAGGAAGAAGCTGCTTAACTCAGCTCCTACAACACTATGACTGGGGTGCTGAAACAACTGCTCAACCACTCAAATGTGGAAGTCATATATCTCGACTTTGCAAAGGCCTTTGATAAAGTCGATCATGGAATGATATGTCACAAACTGCGTGATCTTGGCGTAGTTGGAAATTGGGGAGAATGGCTTCATGACTTTCTGAAGATAGAAGTCAGTGGTGGTAACAGCCAATGGGGCCACTTCCATTAACACGCAAATAGTGAGCGGTGTTCCGCAGGGCACTGTTTTGGGACCATACTGTTCATAATGGCCCTCTCAGACATGCCCTCAGCCACGCAGAGAGCCACGATCACAAGTTATGCAGATGATACAAAAGTCTCACAGGCAATACAGAACCCTGAAGACACTAAGCACTGCAATGTGAGCTGGACGAAATATACAAGTGGGCTGAAAGAATAGCATGCAGTTCAATGCTGAAAAGTTTCAAGCTTTATACTATCAGCATGCAAAACTGAATGCAATACCCAATGAATACACTGGACCCGGAGGATTGCAATCCCAGAGGCACAATCAGTGCGTGACTTGGGTATTCAATGAGTGATGACGCGACTTTCATGTACATGTTGCTAAACTGGCAATGAAATGTAGACGCTGGCTGGATGGATTCTTAGAACCTTAGAACAAGAGAACAGAAACCATGATGGTCCTCTGGAAGACACTTGTCCTAGCCACTTTGACCATTGCTCTCAGCTATGGTCACCATCCAGTGTCAAGTTGATCACAGAACTTGAGGCGATCCACGAAGCTACAGAGAAGATAGCCTCTGTGCAGCATATGAGCTACTGGGAAAGACTCAAGAGATTAAAGCTCTATTCCCTGGAGCGTAGGCGAGAAAGATATGCCATAATATATATCGGAAGATCCTGGAAGGACTTGTCCCAAACTTGGCATCGAGAGTCACACAAAGCCAGAACCGGGCGCCACTGCATAGTAACAAGGACTCCAAATTTGCCATCAAGATGTAGGACAAGATATTGTGATAGCCTGGGCTTCAGAGGCCCACAGCTCTTCAATATCCTCCCGAAGAACCTGAGGGACCTGCATGGTGTAGATGCGGATGTCTTTAAAGTAGGACTGGATCGCTTCCTGTCAGGTGTCCCGGATGAACCAACTTCTCGGCAGGAGGTGCAGATGAGGGCAGCTGCATCGAACTCTCTCATGCATCAGATGGTGTTTGCTAAAAAGCATCCGTGAGGTAAAATCGTGTAGCAAACCAAATGGCGGTGCCCCAGCATGGCCACAGCTCATTAGCTGAAACTGGAAAAATCAAAATCAAAATCATAGTATAAACTGTTGTTTTAATTGTAATTTAAATCAAGCACAGTCCTCAGTCAAACCGTCAAACCCATACCAGCATGAAAAGCGGACAGTAAACGGTGATGATGATGACGATCACCCAGTAACCTATCAAATCCATTTAAACATTTCTCAATACATCATAGATGGTAGCATAAAATGCGGGAGGGAAGTCATAGCAGAAGCATGTAAATGTGTAATTGGACTTGATAGGTTACTGGATGATCATCATCGTTTAATGTCTGCTTTTCATACTGATACGGGTTGGACAGTTTTACTGAGGACTGGCAAGCCAGGTGGCTGCACCAGGCTCCAATCTGATTTGGCAAGGTTTCTACAGCTGGATGCCCTTCCTAATACCAACCACTCTGAGAGTGTAGTGGGTACTTTTTAAACACGCAAAACGTACTAGACAAGAGTGAAGAGAGCAGCAGCAGGTTGGTCTTACTGATAAACGCTTTCTGCCTTATACCTTTCACTGTGTGACATGCATAAGACTATGTGGAAGGTCTTAAATCTAAGAATTGAATGGTGCTTTTTATGTGCCACTGGCATGGCAGCCAGATAGGCAGCACTGACATCAACCCCACTTGAATGGTGCTTTTTATGTGCCACCAGCATCAGCTACAACTACAATTTTGCTTGACTCAACAGGTCCTTTCAAGCACAGCATATTGCTTGATGATTGAAGGGTGCTTTTAAATGGGCCGGTTATGCGACACTGGCATCTCACCTGACTTGCTGGGTCTTTGCAATCACACATATCTCCAAAGGTCTCAGTCACTTGTTGTTGACTCTATAAAGCCAAATGTTTGAAGGTCATGCTTCACCACCTCACTCCATATCTTCCTGAGTCAACCTCTTGCACAGATTCCTTCCAGTGTTAGGGTGTGACACTTCTTCATACAGCTGTTCTCTAGAGAAATCACATTATTGTTGGTGATACAGCATTCTATGACATGTGCTTGTGACTAAGTGACATGTGATGACGATTCACTCCTGAACTGAAATAGGCTCCCAGCCTCTGTATCATGAATGGTTATGTGGACCACTCCTAACAAAAGCCAGAGCTTCTTTCAACCACAACATAAAAAGTACCAAGAAAAAAATGTTATTTAGATATACTTTTATTTTAGTTGTTTACACTATTTTATGCTTGTTTATACTCTTATACATTCAAAGTTCACAAATCTTCTTATTTAAATCATGAATCATATTCCTTTCGATAATATCAATATGATTACAAAACTTCTTTGTAGACAATATTTTCTGTTTGGTCGACACTAATTTTCAAATTATGTCTGGATGTTCTGGTACCATGGGTTATTTTGATTGACACAACTGAGATGTAAACAACAGTTGCTTTGATTAACCATTTCGAATCCTGCTTGAGACTGACACACTTCAATAACCACTAAATGATCACATACACTTTTTCCATTTTGTTTTTGCTATTAACCATCCTCACCACCCACTTCATATCTACGATGGGACCACAAACTATACGATGAAAATCCAAAGTTACTCGGGATCGGTGAATTTTTAATAAAAATGTAATGGTGGCTTATCAATTCAAAAATCAGTATCCATTATATGATCATACTTTCTGATTTTTTAATGCTAAAATCCCTCCTGATGGCCGTCTTTGTAATCCCGAAAAATATCGTAACCATTGGTCCAGCCATCTGGCCATGAAGAGGGAACAAACAAAGAGATGGACAAACGGACATAAAGCCCATTATAGTAAGATGAAAATAATTTCATATTTGGTAATAATTTAAGACAAAATGCTTACCAGCAATTCCAGTTAATATTCGACCTCCAACTTTTTGAATTCGGCTACTGATTGTGTCTGCAAAAAAACTGCCCAGTCCAAATGTCACCATCAAGAATCCTAAATAAGGAACTCCTAGACTACATATGCTGGTTATCTGAAAATCAAAAAGGTTCATTAAAATCTCTTATATCTCAACAACTAAGTACTCATGTTAAATACTCATCAAATACTGTACGACCACTAATTTAAAGATTGTAAGTTGAAAATGATGGTACTGTATTGAGTCATAATGCAAGACATACTTATTACTTCACTTTCTAAAGTAAATTATGATCCCTTAACCTCTTGGCATTTAAAATGGTCATATCCAGCCCAAATATTCTACCTGTCTTTATGTTCAAACCAGCCAGGTCTGGCCTCTCATACCTTCCCTACAATGTCATTCTTATAATAAATAATCACATTATCAAAATCTTAAAGCTACAGCATAATCCATGATTAATCAAAACAATGCATATAAATAAAAGTAATCTCAATGTTAAAGAGTTAAGGAAGTTATGCAGTTGTGAAAACATCAAATTCATCCATGCAAAACAATTTGCAAACTAATCCAACCAGTATTTGCATGGAAGTGAAAAATAATACTATTAAACAAAAATATTACAAGAAATACATATTGCAATAATTTTTTTAAATTGTTCTTGTTTATGAAACCTGACTAAGCAGGCATATGAATAAGTGTGTTTAAGCCATGACAATTTCGTCTTTTTGTGTACCAGGGAAGAAATTACCTAATGTGTCCTTCCTTGTCAAATGTATGATTTGAAGGAAATTTGACTGCTATTCCTTGTAGATTGAATGGGCATACAGAGGCTCACTTTTTGGTCTGTAATATTTTTATTATAACTTAATCAAATTTTTAATTAAATTTAAACGGTGTCTTTTTCATATATACTCAAAAGAATTAAACAAAAAACAAAAGATCCATAATTTATATTATTACATTATTTCTTCTTCTTCTTAATTGAATGTCTCTACAACATTAGCCATCATATTCTTTTCTTGATCATTTCCTACTTTATCATGAACTAACATTCTACTCTAATCAATACTTTTGCATTTGTTAACACCTTATTTCTGGATTTGGTGATACCCTCACATTTGTCATTACAATCTATTTATGTTACAATTCAAGCAATTAATCATAACACATTCATTTGTTCAGAGACTGCTTTTCTATTAGATGAAGGATACCTAAGTCATGAATAATGGTTTACTTTAGATTTGCCATCAACTACTAATAATAATATGTCATTATTGCAAAATATCTTAAGCATTAGCACTTTAATTAGTTGGAATAGTAGTACTTGGAATAGTAGTACTGAATATCCCTGGTCAGTTCTAGCTGAATAGAGACAAGCCATACCAAAGAAAGCAGGTGAAAATTTGGATTCACAAAATCTAATTATGGCTTAGTATTGACTACTAATTCCAAAATGTTCCAGATACTTAATTACCATAGAGTGAAGAAAACATAGGTTTGATCAAGTTGAGATTCAATTAATAATTGTAATCCTCTTTGAAATTAATTCATTGTTCATGCAATCTAATCTGGAACTCTGTAAAATGAACCAACAATTCACTTTAACCAATGCTGTATTTGTTGCAAACCTATTTGTTGTTTTCCTAGTCACCATCACTCTAAGTGACATAGATACAATGTTTTGAGGTTGGAGGCCTGAAACATTTTTATTTCTGAGAAAATTTAGCCATTATATAAGGCCTAAAAGGTATATTTTGCAACACAATTCTTATTTCTATTTTCATCTCATCAGAAAATAGCAATTATTTCTAATTCTTTAAATGCAAAAAAGATAAAATGTCAATTATTGTTTATTTTATTTCTCAGAGATTACATTATGGCTAGATTGTTATAGAAATACGAAATGATTCACTTTGAGTAAAGCCGTTTAATTATCAAGACTGGAAAGTTGCTTTGTTAAAACTTCTTAGCATTGAAACCAGCACTGAAGATCAATTCATAGATTTAAATATAGCAAATATTGATTGCATTTGCTTGAAGAAGCAGAAATTAATAATTTGAATTCTTTTAGTAGACAGTAGTTCAATAGGTCTGGGTTGATTACTGATTCATAGGCTATTGGCTAATTGTAGGTGGCTCTTTGCCAATCCATGTTCAGCTATGCCAGGATAACTCAATAAAAAGTTACAGCTATTTTTGCTTACATGCCAGATATTCAGTGTGTCTGTCTGTTATGTTCTTTTTAGTAATTCATCTTCCTGGCAAGATTATCTTATGATTATTATCCACTTCTTCTAATTATCTGTTTGTAAATGATTGACTTTTTTTTTTATTAATTAGTTAGATGAGGGACATTGCCCATGATTTTGCAATTTTTTTTTATTTTATTTTATTTTTTCTTGGCTTGATGAGATTGATACAATTGATGTTCAGTTTGGAACATATGTAAGTCAACATCTATGGGAAAAAATAAGTGGGTGGAAATCTAAAAGGTTACGGTTCTGGAAAAGAATGATTGGTAGACGTGTTTAATGTAAGTTTTTAGCTCAAAGAAAATAGAGTTTGGGTTAGTGCATGTTCTGCATTCAATGACATTAAGCCAATGAAGAAAGACAATCCAACCATGAGCAACTTGTTTTTTTAGGGATATGCAGGACAATGTTATCCAATGTGTCCTTTTCCAAGATGGCTGAGAGTGATTTAAAGTGAAAGAAGATAATAGACAATATTTTACCAGATGATTTGGGACCTATTCTGAGCAGCTAGATTAATTAAGGCATATAGAATGAACTATCCTTCTCAGAGGCACAATAAAACTCATTCAGTAAGAATAATCACATGAGAACAATAAGCCAATGAGGGAGTCTTTACGTGATTATCAATCTGATAAAAATAGCAACCAAATCACTCAAATAACACCCTAGCACTGCATCTTGGAAAAAGGACAAATTGGATAATATAGTTTTTTTCAACCCAAAAGATAAGATAATTGTGATTGGTAAAGGCTAAAGACCCACTTTCGGTCATGAATGACCATGAGATTGCACCTAGAGAATTCTCCTCTGAGGCACAAGCCCAAGCAAAGTTGTTTATGGAAGACCAGCAGTCACCCATGCATACCAGCCTCCCCTCTCCATGCTACCAGTGTTATCCAATGGAAAGGCAAAGGCTCATACAGCTTGGCACCAGTGATGTTGCAACTCATTTCTATAGCTAAGTGAACTGGAGCAATGTAAAATAAAGTGTCTTGTTCAAGAACACACAGCCCGGGCCGAGAATCGAGCTCACCACCACATGATTGTGAGCCTGATACTCTAACCACTGAGCTATACTTTTAATTATGAGCATGTTCAATTGGGGCTGACTAGGTAAAAGAACAATAACCATAACAACACAAACTATATTTTGGATGTTCAATATGTGGTCTCCATAGACATCTCAACAATGATTGGTTATCACATACAAAATTACCTCATCCAAATGTTGACAAAATTTTTTAAACCTAATAATAACTAATCTGTTGATATATAAGAGAAGTATTATAACAAAGACTGGTGACTGTGTTAGTAGTTTCTACTATAGGCAATGTAGGATGTCATTTTTGTGAAAATAGAAAAAGGTAAGTGGTTAGGATTTTTGAATTCAGTATCAGACAGGAGATAATTAATTAAAAGTAACAACCAATATTACATATCTCATTTCATATAAAGAGAACACCTCATATATGAAGAGAAGTATCTCTTTTTTATAAGGCTAGAATGTAATATTTTTTGTAAAAAAACAGTTTGGGCCCACTGTGCAGCACCTGTAGCCACAGGTTAACCAAAACCTTGTTCTGGAACTTGTTAGATATAATCTGTGTAGAAACATGTCATGTAAGTAGCTGTGTGTGTGTGTGTGTATGTGTGTGTGTGTGTGTGCATGTGTGTGTCATTATGTCTGTTTATTTTTGTGTAATACTGGTGTAAACAGCTAACTTAGCTATTTGATAAATTGTGATTGATAGATCAACGAAGACTTTTGAAAGTAATATTCCAGCATGGTCACAGTCCAATAACTAAAAACAATAAAAGAATAAAATGTCCACTAATGAAGGAACTAATAATGGTATCAGAGTAATTGTTTTCTGTGAATCAAAACAAGTACGATTTTACTATATAGTTATCTAATAAGAATTGTTTGCCAAATCAGCTAGTTTTATATCATTTTGTATAAAGTCAGCAAATATCAAAAAAAATTGATGCATTAAAGCTTTTTGAAATAAAATAAGTTTGAAGAATAAGACAATGAATTTGAAATGTTTTCTTTTTATATTACTGATGTAATTTGCTTTATTTTGAATATAAAATCATAATGATTGGTTAACTTACCTTTGTTAGTTCTCCAACAATAAGAGCTTGTTGAATCCCAGAATAAAATACTACACCAGTTGTGAGAAGCCACCTTTTTTCAACCCAAACATGAAAAATTTCATGCAACTGATGTTTAAATTCTAGATTTCTTTTTTGAACCAAAATATCTGGTTTATGGAGAAAAACTGAGACCATAACCAGTGCAGCAATTGTAAAAGATAAAAACACAATTTTTACTGTATGAAATTCACCAGCATATGTATTAACTATACTTAATGGCTCTTTTGGGCAGTAATCAACATTCATAGCAGCAAATGGATGGTCATGAGCAAATGGTGAATGAAAATGTTGAACTGACAATGGCTCAGATGGAATATAAGAAATGTCTCGTACAGCACGATTTGATGAACCAATAATTGCAGCTTCATCAGATGAAAATGTTAAAGTTGAGTTGATTCTTTCAGTGAAATGAGCTTTATTTAAAGTATGATGCTGAAAGAAGATAAAGGAAACCAAAGAATTACCCATTATTTGTGCCAACTGAACACTTAGTATAAGTGCCATATGGAAACGTTTTAAAACATCGCTGACATTTATTCCTGATAAAGCTGCAAAGTTGGCAGCATAACTGGTACATAGAAGTTCTTGTGATCGCCAAAGAACAGCTTGACAAAGACCAAGAATGCAAGAAGCTGGAATTAAGGTTTCAAATGATGGGTAAAGATGTGATCCTGCAAAAATAGAATGTCCAATAATGGCAAGAACAATTGCTCCTTTTGGATGAATGTAATGAGCAATTGCAGATAATGCATAACATCCTATGACATAACTTGCATAAATACAACAAAGAGAAAAGTAGCCAAGTCCATTTTCAGGGTACATGGTTGATAACAAGTTGCGGAGTGGTATAAAAGTGCTTATAATAAGCAATAAGCTCAAACAAAGTGATGCAAGATTAATCCACATTGTACTACGATGTCGTCGCATGCGTTCAGCAATCCATTTTTTGTGCTCAATAACTACGCCTTCTACATCAATGGGGTCATATTTGTCAAATTCTTCACGAAATTTTGCTGAAGTCATTTTTGTGCTGGATATTATTCAAAATATTAGAAAGAAAGAGTTTTGATGTTTTCTTAAATGAAATTTAATTCATTGTGGTGGAGACAGTAGCAGCAAGTTGAACGTCACCAATGCATTTTCCCTAGAAATAAAACAAAATATTGATCAGTGAATCAAATAAAATTATATCACTAATGTATTTTACATTGTTTTCTATATATAATGCTGCATCCTATTTTTTTAATCAATTTCGAAAAACACATTACAAAAGTTTCTTGTCAACAATTTATGTTTATAATCAGCAGGTAATAATAATTTATTCATATCATAACATTTTGCTATCATTTATATCATAACACACAACTACGAAATAATTTTTTTTATTAAACTATTTATCAATTAGAATTAATCTCCCCCCCCCCTCTACTTTTCGTTGCAATTTGCAAGTTGGTATAGCACTGAGGGTTAGAAAAGCACTTGACATTTGAAGCAATCTAAATTTGGTATCTAGACTGTTTTAGTTTGCAAAATATACATCTAAAGAATATATTTGTTTTCCATATTACAGCAAACAATCAGAGTTTATGAAAATTTAACATGTTATAGTAACAAATTACAAAAATACATGCATAAATTTCAAATCATCCTGTGTACTCCAGCTGTTATATAATCTATAAAATGAAGAAGGCGAACATTGATACAAATTGGATTTTTATGTAAAAAGGGGTCTAAATGGGGTTGGAAGGGGATTAAAATTTACAGGAGGGGGTAACTTGAGGTGAGAAATTGATTAGGAGACGTTTTGGGGTGCTACAGTGGTTGCTTTGGTGTGAAAACGGGGATTTTATTGATTTTGGGGGACACTTGGGGGTCTAGATTGGACACCTTTTGCCCGATTTCAATCAAATTTTCAACATGGTAAAGTGGAAGCGGATTTGAAATTTAAGCACAGAAAATGGGTTCGAAATTTTGAAAATTAAGGCAAGATTTTTGAAGTTGAAAAACATTTTTATGTATTTTTGCCTTTTATTTTTTATTGTTTACAATTTTCATTTTTTCTGAAAGAAATTTACAGCTGCATGTAGCCTGTGTTTAGAGCTTTCATTTGCATGGTCAATCGTTGAAAAATTCCCAAAATAAGTACTAAATTTAACAAAGAAATCCGTTTTTTCCTTATTTTTAATTGCTCAAATAGTGGCACATACAAAAGGCAAGTGTGCTTTTCATTGTCGCTGCCTGATATTTATGACTGCTCTTTCAAAATATTTTCTTTCTCAACTTACTCAAGATCTTTTGTTTTTTATAAATGGGAGAGAGATAGAGAAAGATAGGGGGTAAGAGAAAGCAAGGGAGAGTCCAAGAGAAAGGAAGAGTAAGAGAGTGGGAAAGTGAGAGAGAAAGGAGAGAGAAACAAAGAGGGAGAATGTGGTTATAAGAAACAGAAAGGAAGCAACAGAAAGTAACAACCACAACCTCACTCGCATGTAGAGCTAGTAACTGCATAAATTTAATGAGTATATACAAACAGTTTGACAGATAGATAGGTCTTGATGTAATATTTCCAACAAGAATCAAAATATACAATCTGTGTAGCCGCCATCACTAAAATTTCATACGTTTACTAAATACTGCATTGTAACTCCTTAACTAGCTACAAATGCAGACTTGCAACTGCTGGAGTATAACTGAATGAATTTAACCCTTTAGCATTCACATTACTCTGTCAAATGTAATGTTTATCCATTCACATTGTTTCCAACCAATCATTTATGATCTTATAGTGTTGAAATTTTTATGATGTGGTTGTAAATGTTCAAAATGACATTGTAGGGTAAGTGTGAGAGGTAGGATCTGGCCAGTTTGAACATAAAACAGAGAGAATATTTGGGCTGGATATGGCCAGATTAAATGCTATGTGTTTAACCAGTACATTAAATGGCATATACTTTATCAGCCCCAGAAGGATGAAAAGCAAAATTAATCCAGACAGGAAACAATGATCAATAAACAAAATATTTAAAGCTTTTATCAAGTACTCTGAAATTTCTTATAATACCACAATTATCTAAATGCTGTATACTATTAAGAAGATAATAAAGTCATTTGAAGGAAAGTTAGAAAAGTTCAAAATTCATTCAATATTTCTGTTTTAACAAAGCCTGATCTTAAAGTGAAAAATGTGAAATAAAAATATAAACAACATTACACTTTTATGACATCATCATCCTCTTAATGTTCACTTTTCCATGCTCACATGTGTCAGATGGAATTTGCTGAAGTGGATTTTCTACAGCTGGATATCCTTCCTGTCACCAACCCTCACCTGTTTCCAAGGAAGGTAATATTTTCTCACGACCAGACATGTTTTCATGGGAGATTGTAAATGAAAGACACTGCTTGCATAATGGTGGTACTTATTTTACAGATATCATGCAAAGTCCAGGAAAGGAGGCAGTAACACACACACACACACACACACACATGCACACACACACAAATACATATGATTGGCTTCTTTCAGTTTCTGTCAACCAAATTCACCCACAAGGCTTTGGTTAGCCTGAGGTTATAGCAGAAGATACTTGCTCAAGGTGCTGCACAGTGGGATTGAACCCAAAACCATGCAGTTGGGAAGGAAACTTCATACTACACAGCCACATTAGGAAATTAGAAATTTCCATCCTTAGAAATTGACATCTTGGCAAAGATGTGTGAGCTGTAGTATCCAAATTAATACATTAAACTGTTGATAGTCAAAAAGTCATTCTTAATCAATAGTTGTAGATAAACAGTACATATTACTTCTTTAATACAGGGTGTGCTATAAAGAATCCCAGATTGATTTTTAGTTACAATTTTTAGTAAAGGGCATAAAAACACATTAGTTCTTTAGGATTTAATTAAATATGGTCATGTAACATATTAAGATACGTTTCATTCAATATGTACACCTTTAGCTTTCACAATTGCCCAAAGATGGCCAAGAACAGAGTCACATGAATGCTGGACAACTTCTTCACTTAAACCATCCCATAACATGATTAAAACTTTCTTCAGAGCAGTGATATTTTTGTTTGAAACTCTAGAATGGACCAAATAGTAAAGTCCATGGAGGTGATGTCTGGGCTGGAATTGTGGGGGCACACATTCTTGGCCCAGAACCCACTGAAATGCTTTCTGCACCACTGCTGTGTTACACTGGATGTATGAGAAGGAGTACCATCTTACATGAACACATAATTATCTCCAAATATTTCAGCCACTCATGGCAAAACATTATCCTCCAGCAATTTCATGTAAACTGCTGAATTGACCTTTGTCCCCTCTTTAATGGACACCAGAGGAGATTTTCCACCATCAGATGATATTGCCACCCAAGCCACCACTCTGGCAGGTATCATTTGGTGAAACACCTTACGGTGCCTTTGGGAACAGCATCCAATCACGTGGCCTAAATCCTGTCATTCTGGGTTTTCATTACAGCCTCCAGGGTAAATATCTTTTCATCTGACCAGACAAAGTCATTGTCATTGGCACTCTCAATCTCTTCTGCCATTTTCTTGCACTTGTCCAGTCACTTTGCTTTGGCAGCAACTGAAATTAGGTGTCGACATTGCAATTTTAATGATTTACAATTTAAGTTTTCATGTATGACCCATTGCATGGTTGTCTGGAAGATATCGAAACTTTTAGCCATTTGCCTCATGCTCCACCATGGATTTCACAACACTCTCTTTTGAATGACATCCACCAACTGTTTCAGCCTTATGGATCGTTTTCGGCCAGGAATGGGTTTGCTACCAATTGAACCTGTCTCACTGTAGTGTTTCATGACATAGACGGTTTTGGGATCAACACCAACCCTTGAAGTCATGTCTTTGATGCTATATCCTGCTATTTTCAGAGCTACAATCTCACTTCACCTATCAGCTGCCATATTGAAATGCTTTACTTGCCGAATGTAAACAAACAAAGGAGTGTACATGATCGACTGAATGTTGAGGAGCACATTTTTATTATTTTTGTGCAATTTAAAACTGAATTTAATAAAAAAAAAACTTATTTAAATAATCAGGAATCCTTAAGGGTGCACTGTGTACATGTTACCAAAATTGCTATTGAAGGAGACAATAGAAAGAGTGACTTCTATATCTTCCAGCTCTCAAACAACTGGGTGATACTTAAAACTTGTTACCTTTTCTACATTCACTACAGTACACTACATAAGCATTTGTTGGTATTTCTATTTAAGCAGTTTGTTCCTATGTATGTTCTGTCAAGATAAGATGCTCATTTTGGGAACAGTTTAGTTTCTTAGAATAGCTTACAGCAGGGGTTTCTAATCACTGGTCTATGGACAAATATTAGGCTGTGGATCGTTTCATAACAGGCTATACAGAAAGAAAAGAATTTCAATTGATTACTATTTTATTGACTATCACAGTCTGCAGGGTGTGTTTGCATTACAGATGTATTTTATCTTTTACTTGTTTCACTCATTAGGCTGCGGCTATGCTGGGGCACCATCTTGAAGAATTTTAGTCAAAAATTAAATTCAATACATTTTTTTAAAGCCTGATACTTATTCTATCAGTCTCTTTTGCCAAACCACTAAGTTACAAGGACATAAACAAACTAACACTGATTGTCAAGCAGTGGTGGGGAGCAAACACAAACACAAAGACATGCACTTACACACACAATGTGAAATGCTTACAACACTTAGGGGTCCTTATAGATCTAAGTACTAACTAGGCTTGATAATGCTTAACTTCGGTGATCAGACAATAACTAGTGCATTCAAGGTGATATGCCCATACAACGCACAAATATGTATGTATAATTATATTATAACTATATTACATATATATTATACACATATACTTAATATATTCTTTTTTGGCTTTTTTACATACCTATTTTCTATATTGCAACAGTATAAATGATAGGGTACAAGATCTTATAAAAAGCAAATTTTGTTACACTCTCACACCGTTTACTTTCTAGCACAACTTATAAAACATAATGCTACCCACAAACACACATGCATGCATATATGTATGCATGTGTGTATGTATGCATGTGTGTGCATGTTATATGTATGTATGAATGTATGTATGCATACATGTATATACATCTGAAGGCACATGGCTTAGTGGTTAGGGCATTCAGCTCATTATCGTAGGGTCACAAGTTTAATTCCCAGTGGCGTGTTGTGTCCTTGAGCAACACACTTTATTTCACACTGCTCTAGTCCACTCAGTTGGCAAAAATGAGTAATACCTGTATTTCAAGATGCTGGCCTTGACACACTTTTTGTCATGCTGAATCTCCCTGAGAAGTATGTGAAGGGGTACATGTGTCTGTGGAATGCTCAGCCACATGTTAATCACACAAGCAAGCTGTTCTGTTGATTGGATCAACTGGAACACTCATCATTGTAAGCAACAGAGCGCCAGTTATGTATATACATATATACACACATATATAAATGTATGTATATGAGAAATTATGTTAAATACAAGTTTATATCATTTGTCTCCAAACATACATCTCACCATTGTGGTTATTTGCAACCTAAGCATTGGATGATCCAAGTGCCTCATTTGGTATTTGATTCTCCAAAACATAATGCAAGAAAATGTTACCCTGGTGATCTGTTGTGGTTTAGCATTCAACTGTACTTGGAAGAGCCAATGCAGAGGTTGCAAATGACCAAAATGGTGAAATGTATGTTTACTCTTTACTCTCTTTTACTCTTTTACTTGTTTCAGTCATTTGACTGCGGCCATGCTGGAGCACCGCCTTTAGTCGAGCAAATCGACCCCGGGACTTATTCTTTGTAAGCCCAGTACTTATTCTATCAGTCTCTTTTGCCGAACCGCTAAGTGACGGGGACGTAAACACACCAGCATCGGTTGTCAAGCAATGCTAGGGGGACAAACACAGACACACAAACATATACACACACACTTATATATATATATACATATGTACGACAGGCTTCTTTCAGTTTCCGTCTACCAAATCCACTCACAAGGCATTGGTCGGCCCGGGCCTATAGCAGCAGACACTTGCCCAAGATGCCACGCAGTGGGACTGAACCCGGAACCATGTGGTTGGTTAGCAAGCTACTTACCACAAAGCCACTCCTGCGCCTAATTTGCAGATAACTATTATAAATTTGTGTTATTATAATTTCTCCCACATTTGCTCAGTATATCATAACCAGTAATAATACTAAGTATCACTCTGGAAGCAGACTGAATGATGATACTCTAGATGGAACTCCAAATTTGCCAGCAGTAGTCATACAGTTAACTGGACAGAACAGGCTGGGAAAAGTTGCTACGATAAGAAAGGGGTGGGCAAAGTTGCTAGAATAAAAATGGGCTGAGCAAAGTTCTACCTTTATTGGTAACAAAGGTCCTCTCCCTCAGAGTGGAATGCAGGTTGTATGGTGCTTTAGTGCAAACTACATGGTGCTTTAGTGCTATACTACATAGCAATGAAACATTGACTGTGACCACAGATGACATGCAAAGGCTTGAAAGAAATGAAGCTAGAATGCTCTACTTGATGTGTAATGTTAGTTTGCATATATGACAGAGTGTAAGTGTCTTAAGAGAAAAATTAGGTATAAGAAGCATCAGATCTAGCATGCAAGAAAGACGATTAAGCTGGTATGGTCATGTGATGCATATGGACAAGGACAGCTGCATCAAGAAGTGCCAATCTCTACTTGTGGAGGTGACCTATGGAAGAGGTAGAGTCAGGAAGACAAGGGATGAGGTGATGAAATGTGGTCTTCGGATGTTGAATCTCACATAGATAATGACTAGCAACCAAGACTTCTGGTGATTTGCTGTGCTTGAGAAGACATGTCAAACTAAGTGAAAATGTGGTTGTGGCAAGCACTGGCGACACATAAAAGATACCTTGTATACTCTGGTTGACGTTGAGAAGGCAACCAGCCATAGAAACCATACCAAAACAGATACCTGGAGCAGCTTACCAGCTCTGGTTAAACCATCCAACCCATGCCAGCATGGAAAACAGACACACACACACACACACATATATATTTATATATACATATATGAATATTACGTGTGTGTGTGTGTGTGCATATATATGTATGTATATATGTAAAATCTTCAGTCAAAGCTGTATCTTTATGCTACTCTAAGTTTTCTGTTGCTACTTTAATCAATATACACACACACACATACACACACAAACACACACATTAAAGGGTGAGAAAAGAATAAGCTGTAGTAGTTATATTTTGAGCTTACTTCAGATTGCTACAGGTAAATGTATAATGACTCCCATTCTACTACTACAACTACTACTAAAAGATGAGGAATTATGTACATTATTTACATTATTTACATTAGACAGATATTTGTCCTCATCTTGTTTGTTGTTAACGATATACCCTCCAGCCTTCATCAGGTATCTCATTCCTAAAGCATTTTTCTATGTTATTATTATTATTATTATTCAAGTCACTGCCTGGAATTGAACTCGGAATCAATAGCGCGCGCTCTTAACCACTACACCATATGCCCGTGGGCAATTATGGAGTGAATTTTAGGGCTTATAAATCTAATATTTTCCTATCCTTCCTTAATACCAGTTCCCATATGCTATTTATATCTGCACTCAGTCTGCTTAGGAGGTTCTTGTGTCCTAGCATATGTGCTACTTCTTTTAGTTTTCACATTTTCCACTGGTGTTTTCTGTCTATTATTTTAACTTCATCCCACAGGGTGAGGTGGTCTCCATTTTTCCATACAACATCAGCTATACCTGATTTATCAATATCTCCTCATGTCACAGCTTTGCAATGTTCCTCTACCCTTATTTTGAGGGGGCAGCATGCTTCGCCTTTGTATAACCTACCACAGCTGCATAGGATGGAATATACAAAGAAATGATCAAGCTCAGTAACAATGTGTTAACATCGAAAAATATCTTAAGAATGAGAACCCAGGTTTAAAATTTCCCCAAGACAACTGATGAAGGCTGGAGGGTATATCAGCTGAAACATTGTGTTAACAACAAACAAGATGAGAACAAATATCTATCAAATGTAAATAATGTAACTACTACTTTATTAGTCTATTTCTTTGTTTTATGATGTGCCACAGCAGCAATTTTTCTGTTTATATAGATATGGAAAAAATGAAAAGATCATGACACAACCTCATAATAATGTGAGTGACTGTGTGTATATGGGGTAGGGGAAGTGAAAACGAGAGAGTAAGTGTGATGCTAATGCACAGTAATTCAAGAGGAAGATAGAAAATACAAATTAAATGTACAAACCATAATGCTTATTCCATGGCTAGACATCATGATATAGAAGGATGAACCAAGGTTTGAAAAAAATCAATCAATGGAAAAAGAATTGAGATAGAAGAAAGCTAACTATAACTTCATAGAAAATTGCTAGATAAATTAAAAAGAAACTGATGAGTAGTCATATATTGACAGGATTAAAGCTATCATGTAATATCTATTTATTCTGGATGAAATAATTATGGGAAGAATAATAATCTTCAGTTAGCAAATCGCAGAATGTTGGAATTGAACTGGAAGATAATCTATATGTTCAAACATACAGAAAGTAGTAGAACACACAGATAAAAAATAATAAATAAAGAAAATGGAAGATGTGTCTTCTCTAAATATCAGTTTCTATTCACTTTCACTAGCAACAAGACCATTATCCATAGGAAATTGGTACATTGTTGATTGAATTAACCATAGAGTATTATATGTATTTGTTTCATCGATCTTGTGGGAGATGAAGGGTAAAGTCAGTGATAGAACATTATGCATTCAGAATGTAAAAAGGAAAAACAAAATATTTTACAACAATTAGTCAAATTACTACTTTCAGAAAAAATGCTCTTCATCAGACCTGAATGAGTCACAACAAAAGTGTTCACATCAAAACTCCAGTCAGAAACTTTCTGTAAATTGTGTTAACATTATTTTCTGTTATTCAAAATATTTTCTTCTTTTGCAAAAACAACCTCAATTCCAAAACCTCTTGCTGTTTTAATTATTTGAAAAATAATAGAAATATTTGATAGAGACATAAAATAATAAGAGCAGAGAATTAATTCAGTTGATCTAAAAGAGTCAGCCAAATACAGGTCTTGTCTTCAAATGTTTTCAAGTGTCTATGAAAATGGCGGACGTGAACTACAGGAGTAGATTATCCCTAAAAACCCTGAAAGACACCTAACAAAATATTTCTAACAACAAATATGCTTATGAATAACAAAGGAGAACAATTCAAGTATGACAATCCATCAAATGCTTTTAAAATTAATAATTACAAGCCTGAAGCTCATGGTTATTAAATATATGCTTTCTTCATATATGAATGTGTGTTTATAGATAGACATTAATGCGCATGTATATTTATATTATGTATACTAGCAAATAATTCTATTATGCAAAATCATCTTACACACATACAGAAAACATATGCATACACAAACACACACGAACATACCTAATCTATCAATCATATTGATGCAAATCAATAGATGTACAGACTTAAAACTGTAAATATATTGATTTGGATTAATATGATTGAGAGAAACAATTATTTAATTATTCATAAGAAAACAAATAGTAAACAGGCAAAATCAAAAAGAAATAGTAAATCAATGCTTGCAAATCATTTTGACTCTTTTAATCTTTTAATCCTAGCCTAACCAATAGACACAAAGATCACAAATGGTAATACACAAGATGGTTACTTCATATGTCTTATCCTCAAATGTAACATCAATTATATTATTGAATATCAGAAAAATTTTGCAAGTGGGTAAAAGGAGTGATATTCTCTATTAAACAGATGTTGTACATATACTCAAGGCATATTTCCAGAACTATGTCAATCAACATATATAACAAATTTAGAAATACATGTATGAAAGTATGTCTTCTTCTGTACTAACAGAAGGAAGTCATGGCATCATGTAAATTTATGAAGATAGCACACTATTGACACTGCTAGCACAACTAAACTTGACATGTGACATCATCATCATTATCATAATATATATATATATATATATATATATATATATATATATATATAATGGTGGGAAGGTTTACGAAAATAAACAGAAAACGAAGGCAGGTGGAGTACAAACAAACAAATGTATTAGTATGGCGCTCAAGAATAGAAATAGAACAAGTCTTTTACATTTCGAGCCTATGCTCTTCGACAGAAAGATACACAGAAAAGAAACAAGGAGAGAATAAAAAAATGCGTGTAGGAGCTAACGATCTATCATGGTGTTATATAACTGGCACTCTGTCAGTTACAATGATGAGAGTTCCAGTTGATCCAATCAATGGAACAGACTGCTCGTGAAATTAATGTGCATGTGGCTGAGCAATCCACAAACACGTGTACCCTTAATGTAGTTCTAAGGAAGATTCAGTGTGACACAGAGTGTGGTAAGGCTGGCTCTTTGAAATACAGGTACTATTCATTTTTGCCAGAAAAGAGAGTCTATGTATGCATGTATATGTTTATGTTACTGAAAGGTTCCAAAATAGTACATTCTAGAGGAAAATGGATTTGATTTTCAAACTCTGCATCCCAAGAAGGTTTTTGGTTATTAGAAATCAAAACATAAATTTACTACAAGAGACAACTCAACTTCCAGATGACCGACACTGAATATCTTTAGAATACAATCTTAAACTCATGATTACCTGTGTAGACGTTTCTCTCTCTCTCTCTCTGAGATCTGTCTTATAACTGTTTATCTACCTCCTTCTATCTATTTCCCTCTGTCCTTCTCACTTTTCCTCTCTCTATATATATATTTACCACACTCTCTCTGTATATGTATATCTTCCACACATGCTGCTCCATTTCTCTCTTTCTTGATATGACATGTAAAGCAAGTCAGTCAGAGGAGACAAGTGTATCTCTATATACCTCTGTCTATCTGTCTTTCTGTGTCTTTTAGGCTTGCTCATTGTAAACTTCCCCCTCTATATATATATTTACTGCACTCTCTCATTCTTTCTCTGCATTTGTATAACTCCCATGTTGAGCATGTGTGTGTGTGCGTGTGTGTGTGAGAGAGAGAGAGAGAGAGAGAGAGAGAGAGAGAGAGAGAGAGAGAGAGAGAGAGAGAGAGAGTTTGTGTGTGTATGCATGTGTGTAATGAGTTTCAATAGGGCAACAAAGCTGAAAGATCCTTACAAAGTACCAGCAGCAAGCTCAGGAGACATCCGAACAGAAAAGGAATAGACTTGATGATATACAAACATGAGCCTCCATCGTATGGTCTCAGGAGATGATGCACCAATTAGATGATGAGTGCACAAGAACCTCTGTTGCACAAATTCAGATGATGATGTTCCATTTCAGTTCAAAAGACTTCAATTTCCAGTGAATCTTAGTTTTGCCATAACCATCAATAAAGCGCAAGGGCAAACATTTTCAGTTGCTGGTTTACACTATAAAGAGCCCTGCTTCACTCATGGTCAACTTTATGTTGAATGTTCAAAACTAAGAAGTAAGAAAAATCTTTACATCTAAGCACCAAATGGAAAAACAAAAAACCTCACTTACTGAGATATTATAAATTGCCCCAAATAATGCAGAAATCCATTCTGATGAAAAGGTCTATCCACTGGGGAGACGACATGGTCTGACATAGAATTTTAAAAATTGAAATAAAAGTATTCTATTGTGTAAATTGCCCAGCAACAATGGGTTACTAAGCTAGTATATATACAGTCATATATATATATACAGTCATATATATATATATATATATGAATATATATTCTTTTATTCTTTTACTTGTTTCAGTCATTTGACTGTGGCTATGTTGGAGCACTGCCTTGAAAGGTTTTTTAGGAGAACAAATCAACCTCAGGACTTCTTTCTTTAGCTTAGTACTTATTCTATCGATCCCTTTGGCCAAACCACTAAGTTACAGCAATGTAAACACACTAACTCTGTTCTTAAGTGGTAATGGGAGGACAAACAGACACAAAGACACACACACGTAGATATATACATATATATAGAAAGGGCTTCTTCCAGTTTCTGTCTACCAAAGCCATTCACAAGGCTCCAGTCAGCCCAAGGCTATAGTAGAAGATACTTGCCCAAGGTGCTATGCAATGGGACTGAGCCTGGAACCATGCAGTTGGAAAGCAAGCTTCTTACCACACAGCCATGCTTGTGCCTATTATATATATATTATTCTTTTAAAAGAATGTTCTTGATAGTGAATTTGAAGTTTTGGTCAGCTGAGCCATCATCAGACTGCAGTGCATTAGAGTTAGTTCTGCATTTATATAGTCTCTGTTAAATTAAAAATCGTCTTTGGGTGTGTGGGTTTGAGTGGGGTGGTAATTAGGTTTTTGTGGCCAGTTGTTATGGAAAAGTGCTTTGAAAAAACTTTTATTGATAAATTTGGGATGTTATTTTTTAGAATTTATTCATGCATGTAGAACTTTGAAAAGAGACCTGTAGGTATTTACTTGTTGTCATGAACCATATTTGGTATGTATTTAAAACATTTCTTATGCATCTATGCAGGGCTGAATTAAAACTCAAAACATTTCACTGGTGTTGCAAACAGCATCCCAGCCAAATGAAAATCCTGTAACTGCAATTTAATACTGCCTAAATGCAAGTGATGCAGTATTAAATTAAGCAGTTATGCACGGGTACTTTCATACTAGAATTAATGTAACGATACTTTACTTACCTAGGAAGGTAGATGGAACAGGATTGACTGGAATAGAGGATAATGTTCTGAAGGATAACAAGTCTTTGCATGCCTATCTAAGGAACAGTGATGAAAGAATGTTGCAGACCACACTGAGTGAGAAGGTGATCAGTGACAACGGTGAGACCCTCCAGGAGTACAAAATGAGGACTAATAGAGAAAAAAATCATCAACTGGAAAGAGAAAGTTCTACATGGAGAGTTTTTCCAGCAAGCTGATGAAGAATCCTGGAGATGGTTAAGACATGGATTTTTAAAGAAAGCAACAAAAGAACTGATTCTTGCTGTTCAAGAACAAGTTTTACAAACTAACTCAATCATAATCATGCGTAATGTTGATAAGATAGTAGTATCACCTTTGTGTAGCTTATGTGAAAAATCTGGCAAAACTGTTCCAAAAGGGGTACAAAAAATGCTATGAAAAAGTGGCAGTGCAAATACACTGGGAGTTGTGCAGGAAATATGGGCGAGGATGTTTCAACAAATAGCAGAGAATGATCAGGTGAAACCCAAATGGGATATTCTAATCTACACAGATAAGAAGCTGCAACATAACTTGACTTGATATCATTCTCTAAAGTAAGGAGTTCAAAGAATGGACCTTCATCAACATAGTTATACTTGCAGACCAGAGTATTGTGAAGACAGAAAATGAGAAAATGAAGAAGTATCAGGATCTAGCATTGGAAATGAAACATATCCACAGAGCCTCAAAAGTGAAAGTGTTACCTATTGTGATCAGTGCACTTGGGAGCATCTCAAAGACAGCAATATTCTGGCATGAAAAGCTGCAAATATCAAATTTTATACGAAAAACACAGTTGGCAGCATTACTTGAAACAGAAAGTGTTGAGAAAAGTGTTGCATCTCTAAGCTGTGGGAAGGAGCTCAGACATGACATAGATAATTTGGGAGAAGAAAAGAAAATGGAAATAATAATAATAACAGTATGATATGTTGGCGAACTGAATTGACAGCAGGGAACCAGGTATTAGGAGAGGTGAAAATCAAGAGAGGAATCTTCCAGGGGGACAGTGAATCCCCACTGATCATTGTGCTGGGAATGATCCACTTGAGTGAAATATTGCAGATGACAAAGTTGAGGTATGATCTGGGAATCTGTAAGGGAAAACTGAACCACCTGCCATTCATGGATGACTTGAAGTTGTTCACAAAAAGTGAGGCAGAACTGGACTGGACTAGTCCAGTCTGTGTGGATTTTCTCAAATGATATCAAGATGGAGTTTGGACTCTCAGAATGTGCTACGATAGTGATGAGACAAAGAAAGCTTGTCAGGATGGAAGGCATATGTATGCAAAGTGGTGAAATTATGAAGGCAATTGAACCTGAATACAAATATAAATACCTAGGATACTTGAAACAAATTGAATTAAGCACAAAGAAATGAAAGAAAAGACAAAGAAAGAGTACCTACGGCAAGTGAGATAAATAGTGGTTTTAAAGCTGGATGCCAGAAACATAATTTCAGTAATAGATTCGCATGCAATCAGAGTAGTTCAGTATGGTGCTGAAATTCTGAAGTGGACAGAGGATGAGCTAAAGGAGTTGGACAGGAAGACAAGAACGTTCCTAACAATGCATGAAGCCCATCATTCATGTGTAGACACTGACTGCCTATACATGAAAAGAGAAAATGAAGAAAGGGGACAGATAAGTGTGGAACACTGTGAATGTATTGAACTTTGGAGCTTACTGAGATACCTATCCAAAGGTAAGGAAACTTTGCCAGTGTCAGTTAGGAATGAGGGCATACTATAGTAGAGAAATGGAAAAATAAAGCAACAAGGGACTACACAATCAATTCCATGTATCCACAACTGAAGTTGCTGGAAAACATAGGTGGGACTGGCTGAAGAAAGGATCATTGAAAAAAGAGACTGGCAGTGCAAGACCAAGCTTTGGTCACAAACTGGAGCAAATGTCTCCACTGTGCCACATCTATAATAAAGTAGATGAAAACATTTCCCATAATGTGAATGAATAGCCTAGACTTGCCTAAAACCATTAAAAGTTGTGGCGACATGATGTGATAGCAAACATGCTACATTGGAAACTTTGCACAAAGTAGGGTCTAGAGAGAGGCAGATGTGGTATAAGCACAAACCACAAAGACCTGCAAAATCTTGGGGGATTTCCCAATCGAAACAGATCAGGTGCTAGATCATAACAAACCGAACCTAATGGTGGTGGACAAAGTGCACCACATGTGCTATGTAAGTGATGTTGCATACCCCTTTAACTCAGGAATAGTCAAGAAGGAAAAAATGGATATATACACTCTTCTTAAGTACAAAATAACCCAGATACAGAAAATGAAAATGAAGATAGTGCCAATTATTGTTGGGTCCTTGGGGACAGTATCAGAAGGCATCAAAGGGAATATAAAGGAAATCAGAAGAGAGTGTCCAGTAAAACTGTTACAAAAGGTCTGCCCTATTGGCATGGCCAGAATAATCAGGAAAGTATTAGATAGTTGAAAAGAACAGATAGCATGGTGCTGTAGGCTGCAGGCAGCAAGCCTGCTATGCGTGCAAAGCTCCAGGAGTTTCAATAAAACCTGAGTTAAAAAGAATAATAATAATAACAATCCTTTCTACTAAAGGCACATTACATTGACCCCAGTGTTTCACTGGCACTTAATTTATCAACCCTGAAAGGCCACAACGTAACACTAAGCATTTCATCCAGCATACTAACAATTCTGCCAGCTCACTGCCTTTGGTTTCAAATTTTGCCACTAGAGCAGCAATTTTAGGGGAGGGAATGAGTTGATTACATCAACCCCAGTGTTCATCTCAAAGAGATGAAAGGCAAAGTTGACCTCAGCAGAATTTGAACTCAGAACGTAGCAATGAACGAAATGCTGCAAAGCATTTCATCCAGCGCACTAACAATTCTGCCAGCTTGCCACCTTAACAACAACAATAATAATAACAATAATAACAATAATAATAATAATAATAATAATAATAATAATAATAATGATAATAATTGTTTCTAACATAGGTATAAGGGTTGGAATTTGAAGAGAGTTGGTTTGTTGATAATAATGTTGATAACAATAATGACATTACCATGTCTGGAAATTTCACTGTAGGTAACAAACACACACACACAAAGACACATGCACACACACACAAACACATGATTGGTTTCTTTCAGTCTCCATCTAACCAAATCCACTCGTAACACTTTGATGATTCCAAGGCTATAGTAGAAAATACTTGCTCAAGGTGCCACACAGTGAAACTGAACCTGAAACCATGTAGTTGGGAAGCAAATTTCATACCACACAGCCACAACTCTTATAAAACATACCTTTTTTATTTTTTAATACAGATATAATATACTTTATCATTGTCCATACAGCAAATTTGTCTTATGCTAAATTTTCCAATATAGCAAATGTTCCTACAGCAAAATTTCTTTTGGCAAATTTTCCAACAGCAAAATTTCCTATAACCCCTCATTAATTGACTGGTTCTGTCACCTCTCAAAGGATGAAATAACAAATCATGAAAACATAAGTAACAAAAAACTATGCAAACTGACATGTATAAAATGAATAAAAAGAATAACAAAACATGACAATTCCAGACCTTAGAACACCTACAGAATACTGACCAAGAAAAACAAACAAAATATAAAGAAAAGGGGATAATGAAGAAGATTTACAAAAGGAAATTCTAAAGATGGAAGTCATGACAGTGACAATCTAATAGTAGAAATAATTAAAAAGTTACAAAAATGGTTTTACTATGAACCAAGGAAAAGAAACGCAATAATAAACAGCAACAACAATACAAAATAAATTTGATCATCACAAACTTAATTAAAACAGACATAAACATCAATATTACTATGCTAAATGAAATAATATATGCAACAGTTTCTGTAGCTTTGAAGGAAAGTGGAAACACTCCCAGATTCACTAAAATAGAAATATTGAAACTCAAGCAGTCAAGATAGAAAAGAAATACACAGAAAAAGATGGAAAAATAAGAGAAAGAATCTCTCAATCCTTCATAAAATTAACCTTTTAGCATTCAGATTACCCTGTCAAATGTAACACTTATTTATTCACAGTGTTTTGAATTAATCAAGCAGTATCTCAAAACTTTCAGATTTGGATGCTGTAATTGCTTATTTTGAGAATGACATTCTAAGGTAGTTGTGAGAGATCAAATCTTACTGGTTTGAAGAGAAAGCAGGAAGAACATTTGGGCCAGATATGGCCAGTTTAAATGCTAAAGAGTTAAACAACAAAATGACACAACTAGAAAAAAATAAGACAGAAATGCTACAAAAATATAATACTACCAAAAACCAAAAGAAAGAAAATTAGCCAAAATCAAAAACTGCTTGGAAGAAAAGATCCTTGCTAAATTGCAAAGAATTCACTGGTATAGAAAATTTTGATGATTCTTTGAATGAGACTAAAATCAGAAACAATTTTACCAAGAACTTGGTAGTGGTAAGTAGCTAATTACCAACCACATAATTCTGGGTTCAGTCCCACTGCGTGGCACCTTGAGCAAGTGTCTTCTACTATAGCCTCGGGCTGACCAAAGCATGCAACTCTATGTCCGAAGACAATAAAAAGTTGTCATGCAAAGCTGATGACCATGGGCTCTGTGAATGATGCAAGAAGTGGCCATCCAGCCACATCCCGATCAGCAGGGAATGTGGCAATAGTGCACAAAATGTTTAATCGCAGCCTGCAAAAATCAGCACGTCAAATAGTTCGTGAAAGTGGACTAACAAGATACACAATACGTACGATGTTGCATAAAGAATTGAATTTTCTTCTGTGGGAACCCCATTACATGCAGGTGCTACAACCTGAAGATTGTGACTGCAGAAGTCCAGAACTCCAAGAAGTCCAGATCGTACTACATGTGATTTTTACCTGTGGGGTTACATTAAAGAGGATGTGTACAAAACAAAACCTCAAGCACTGGAGGACTTGGAGACAGATTCAGGAGGTTCTCAATGGTATCCCAGACAATGTCCTTCAGAAAGTTGTTCATTCCATCCCTGGTGTTTATGTTGAAATATGAAAATTTACTTTCATTTTCCCATACAATAAAGAACATGTATCATTTTTTCAATAAATTTATAAAAGGAATATGGATTTTATTACCAATTTTTAATGCCTCCTTACTTTTCATCCACCATGTGTAATACACACACACACACACACACACACACATATATACATATATATATTTACATATATATATATATACACACACAAACATATATATATACATATATACATACACATATATACATATATATATATACACATATATATACACACACACACACATATACATATATATATACACACACACACATATATATATATATATACATATATATATATGTATATACTAGCTTAAGGTGACCCACTCTACGCGCGGGTGATGTTTTAGTTGTTGGACCAATGTATTAAT
>NW_021832863.1:0-65000 GCF_006345805.1 Octopus sinensis
CGCACATATGGTTGTGATGCATGTGCCTGGAGTACACTTATGAGTCGGATAGTCATGATGGGTATACTGGGCTTCATATATTTTTACGTCAGTGTTACTTTGATGGCATGCACTGTCTCTCACTCAAGCTTTAGGTGAGAATATCTCAGAAGAACAATTTTAATTATGGGAAGTAGAGTCAATGGGAAAAAAACAAAATCAGGACAATCAACACATGGGCTGTTTCCTTGATGCGATACGGTGCAGGTGTTGTTTGGTGGACAAAGAAAGAGCTTGAGGAAATGGGGAGGAAAACTAGAAAAGTGATGACAATTAACAAGGATTTACACCCCAAAAGTGATACTGACAGACTGTAGAAGCGTGAGGAAGATGCCTCATAGGATGCAAGATCTGTCTTGTCAACGAGAGGAGCAGTCTGGGATGGTACATCAAACAGCAGAGGGAATCCTCGTTTGCCGCTGTCAGAATTAACAATACAATACCTACCGAAAATGTGATGTATCCACAAACATTTAAGAAACAATTTGAAGAAGAAAGAATAAACAACTGGAAAATGAAACCACTGCACGAGCAGTACCTCAGAGAAATCGAAGGAAAAGAGAAGAACAACACTTGGAGATGGCAAAGAAAAAGTGATCTGAAAGGATGCACTGAGGTATTGATATGAAGCGCCCAGGAACAAGTTCTGGGAACTAATTGCACCAAGTTCCAAATAGATAAGAGTAGCAAATCGCCCATTTGTAGGATGTGTGGCAGCAGAATCGAAAGAATCTTAAATATATATGTTCACAGACGCATCTGTTAATATTTAAGGAATTTCTATCAATCAACACTAAATTTGTTACATACATACATACATACATACATACATACATACATACATACATACATACATACATACATGTATTTGCGTGTATATACATATGTGGAGGCGCAATGGCCCAGTGGTAGGGGAGCGGACTCGCGGTCATAGGATCGCGGTTTCGATTCCCAAACCGGGCGTTGTGAGTGTTTATTGAGCTAAAACACCTAAAACACCTAAAAGATCCACGAGGCTCCCTGCTGTACTCTTTCACCACAACTTTCTCTCACTCTTACTTCCTGTTTATGTTGTACCTGTATTTCAAGGGGCCGGCCTTGTCACTCTCTGTGTCACGCTGAATATCCCCGAGAACTACGTTAAGGGTGCACGTGTCTGTGGAGTGCTCAGCCACTTACACGTTAATTTCACGATCAACCGGAACCCTCATCGTCGTAACCGACAGAGTGCTTCCCATATACATATATTATGTGTGCTTGTATATGCTGAATTGAAATATATTTAATACAAGGCTTCACCGTCGATTAATATAAACATATTCTTTCTATACTATTGGTGAATAGAAAGCAAAGGTAAGGGGTCTCCTGACTGAAAGTTTTAGGGCTTGTTGACTAATCCTCAGATAAAAACAGCCCGGCGCTTTTCTCCAATCAATAGCGTATATCAGCTGTTTATAAAGTAGTCACAAGTTAGGCCAGGCCGTGGTGGATAGCCCAAGTTGCATATTTGTGTTTTTGTTTGCTATTTCTAGCGGGTCGAACGACAGCACAGAGGCTTGTGTGCTTGTGATATGTATCTATGTAAATATTTCTGTCTTTGAAGAATGGTATGTGCAAAGTCTAGTGGAAAACTTAAACATAATAACTACAAGTAATAATGTTTACTCTTCACCAGTGTTTGAGTAAACACACTTGGACACGCACAAAAGCACACACACATATAAACACACACAGAAACACACACACATATAAACGAACACACATATATGAAACCTAATCTCGCTCACATTCATACACATTGAAGTTTGTATTTTGCGCATGTGTACACAAATGAGCATACAGATAAAATAATGCATTCACACACATATACATACATACATATATATAATAGGTACAGGTATGTATGTATGTACATATATATATATATATATATATATATATATATATATATATATATATATATATATGTATGGTGTGTGTATGTGTGTGTGGTGTGTGGTATATATATAATATATATATATATAATATATATATATGTACATTATATATGCATATATATATATATACATTTATGTATATATATATATATGTATATATATATACATATATATATATATGTATAATGTAATTTATATATGCATATAATATATATTAACATTTAGTATGTATATAATATATATATGTTAGTATATATACAAATTATATATCTATTGTATAATATATATATGAATAATGCATACTTACACATTCCCATTATGATGCAGTATAATGCTTCAGTACAATGTACTGACTTTGTACGTATGTAAACTAATAAATTTTCCATTCCTTACAAAATACTTCAATAACGTCAACATTGACAACAACAGCAAGAACAACAACAACACCACCAACAACAACAACAACACCAACAACAACAAAAACAACAACAGCAACAACAACAATAGCAACAACGCCAGAAACGAGAATAACAAGGAAGAATGTATATATATATTGTGTCTTTTATGAGTTCTGTTGTCTGCTGGTACCAAAGTAGTGAAATATTCCATTATTTTAGTAAAACAGTGTGATCGATAAGTTAATTTGGCTTATAGGTCTTTTCTGAATGAAAGAGCAGAATCGGTGGCGGCGGCGGGCGGGTGGGGGGAGGGGAGCGGGGTTCCTGAATAGTTAACCGAAATGAGGAGATGGTTATGTAGTAATAGCTATTGTTGTTTGTACTGTGACTGTTTCCGCTTCTTCCTAATTCATCATTGAGTAACTCTCATTGGTTCTCAAACCGCCCATCACCCAACCACACTCTCTTATATATCATTATCATTATCTTCTCTATCTGCATCTCTCCTACACAAATGTATTTCTATGTATATATAAGATTTTTAGTTCTGCTTTGTAGTAATATTAGTCTTGTATATTACTGCAATGCATTTTGCGTTCAGGTTTTTGAGTTTATCGATAACATGTTCATCTATTCTCATGTTTGTTTGCTTTGGCTTCGTGTTGTACACTTTGTGTGTGCTTTGTTTGTATTAAATAGTTATAGTGGTTTGTATGTATCTACTGTGTTGAGTATATTTGTTCTGTATCGTTCTATGGTTTGGTCTATTAGTTTGTTTGTAAAAGCCGTTGTTGAAGAATGTTTGAACGAGTGTTTGTTTTGGTCTACAGATTCCTTTAGGTTGTGGTTTTTTTTCTTTGCTTTCTGAATCTGCAAAAAAAGGGTTAGTGCCAATGACCTTTTGCAGGTACTTCAAGAACCTGTGAGCTTGATGCCGTTAATATTCCATTTAAAATGTTGCAGGCCAAAACTTTCCAGGAGAAAATTCGAGCAGAGTGAATGTTCTAGAAAAACCGATGTTGCGGGAAGGAAGGACAAGGCTTAGTGGTTAGTTTAAGGCGGCGACTTGGCAGAAACGTTAGCACGCCGGGCGAAATGCTTAGCGGTATTACGTCTGCCGCTACGTTCTGAGTTCAAATTCCGTCGAGGTTGACTTTGCCTTTCATCCTTTCGGGGTCGATTAAATAAGTACCAGTTACGCACTAGGGTCGATGTAATTGACTTAATCCACTTGTCTGTCCTTGTTTGTCCCCTCTGTGTTTAACCCCTTGTGGGCAGTAAAGAAATAGGTTAGTTCGAGTTTCGGGGATGGGGGGTAGTGGTGGTAGTGCGAGGGATGCGAAGGTTGTACGAGGTGCGAGTGGTGCGGGGTAGGTGTCATAGAGTCATAAAAAGGGGAAGAGACCAAAAGAGACGATGAAAGGGAGAGAGAGACAATATTTTCAAAACAATGCACACTCAAATTGTTTGGATGAGATTTCCTCGTTATCATTCAGTTGTCATGGTCACGAAGAATTTTGTCGATATTGATTCCATTAAAAGGACTGAGTTCAAGAGTTAAAAGAGATAAGAGACAATATCATAGAATTTCATACCAATAAGAACATTCCAGGAAGAATCGGGTATTCGTATTAAGGCTTGTAAGGAGTGCATGTTCCTTTTTTTTTATAGGCTTTGACAAAGGAGGAAAAGCGGTGCTTATGACACGTTTTAAACAGAGGTTGAAAGAAAGGGGGTTAGTAGATGGGGGTTAAAGATGTTTCTGTGAAGAGAGAGAGAGAGAGGGAGAGAGAGATAGAGAGTGAAAGATAGAGAGAGAGAGAACAGTAATATTTGACGCAGTATATTTATTCCGTCACATAAAATATTGGTACATAGGAGTGGCTGTGTGGTAATGGTACGTGGCTTGCTTACCAACCACATGGTTCTGGGTTCAGTCCGATTGCGTGGCACCTTCGGCAAGTGTCTTCTACTATAGCTTTGGGCCGACCAAGGCCTTGTGAGTAGATTTGGTTGACGGAAACTGCAAAGAAGCCCGTCGTATATATATATATATATATATATAATATATATATATATATATATATTATATAAGTGTGTGTGTGTGTGTGTGTTTATGTATATGTGTGTGTATGTATGTGTGTCTGTGTTTGTCCCCCTCCCCATAATCGCTTCACAACAGATGCTGTGAAAACTTAAGAGAAAAAGCATATTTAAAGATATAAACCCTAATAGCAGATTATTATCAAAATATTTTATCATTTTCCCTCTTCCGCCCATAAAAAATTATATGGTATAATTACTATAGGCGTAGGAATGGCTGTGTGGTAAGTAGCTTGCTTACGAACCTCATGTCCCACTGCGTAGCACCTTGGGCAAGTGTCTTCTACTATAGCCTTGGGCGACCAAAGACTTGTGAGTGGATTTGGTTGACGGAAACTGAAAGAAGCCGCCGTATATATATGTATATATATATATATATATATATATATATATATATGAGCTTGAAAATCTTCCGATGGCAACTTTGCCTTTCGTTCTTCCACAGATCGATGAAATAAAGTGCCAGCCACGTATCGGAATCGAGTAATCAATTTGCTGGCCTGGTGCTAAAATTAGAATGTAACTAATAAATTGTAAGTTACTTCGTACTGAGTGGAGGCGCAATGGCCCACTGGTTAGGATCACGGTTTCGATTCCCAGACCGAGTGTTTATTGAGCAAAAACATCTAAAGCTCCACGAGGCTCCGGCAGAGGGTGGTGGTGAACCCTGCTGTACTCTTTCACCACAGCTTTCTCTCATTATTTCTTCTTGCTTCGTTGTACCAATATTTCAAAGGGCCAGCCTTGTCACCTGTGTCACGCTGAATCTCCCCGAGAACTACGTTAAAGGTACACGTGTCTGTGGAGTGCTCAGCCACTTGCACATTAATAAATGAGCTGCGACGTCACTGGTGCCAAGCTGTATCGGCCTTTGCCTTTCCCTTGCATAACATCGGTGGCGTGGAGAGAGGAGGCTGGTATGGGCGACTGCTGGTCTCCTATAAACAACCTTGCCCGGACTTGTGCTTCGGAGGGTAACTTTCTAGGTGCAATCCCATAGTCATTCATGACCGAAGGGGGTCGCAACTTCGTACTGAAGAAAATTAACGAAGTCTTGATGGCATCTCTTTACTCTTTTACTCTTTTACTCTTTTACTTGTTTCAGTCATTTGACTGTGGCCATACGGGAGCACCGCCTTTAGTCAAGCAGATCGACCCCAAGACTTATTCTTTGTAAGCCTAGTACTTATTCTATCGGTCTCTTTTGTCGAACCGCTAAGTTACGGGGACGTAAACACACCAGCATCGGCTGTCAAGCGATGCTGGGGGGACAAACACAGACACACCAACATATACACGCATACATACATACATACATACATATGTATATATATACGACGGGCTTCTTTCAGTTTCCGTCTACCAAATCCACTCACAAGGCTTTGGTCGGCCCAAGGTGCCACGCAGTGGGACTGAACCGGGAACCATGTGGTTGGTAGGCAAGCTACTCACCACACAGCCACTCCTACGCCTTTATATGAATATTAAATATTTTACAAATGAATATAGAGAATTTATGGCTGAAACTATAAGGAAAATTGAATTAAAGGAATGCATAAATGTTATATGATATACTTCGTTCCATTAAACTCAAATTTGCTTCACTGACGCAAAATGAAATATTGACTTCTGGCAAAACAATTCTGTTCTTTGCTGTAGAGATGAATAATCAATGAATTAGCAATCAGCAATTGGGAAAAATATATATTTTCCAAAAGTTTGCGATGTCCTTACGTTGGCAAAAGTCACTTTATAATGTTAGCAAAATTGAACGGGTTTAAGTGTTGTGCTGACGAGAATTGAATCCAGCCAGAAAGGTCAGCACTTACTGCTCTTTTATGAATAAACATTTATGCATCCATACATGTAGCGGTCATATCTTCATCCAGTCACAAGCTATCACCCTGGAAAGCTGAAGGCGGCGAGCTGGCAGAAACGTTAGCACGCCGGGCGAAATGCGTAGCCGTATTTCGTCTGCCGTTACGTTCTGAGTTCAAATTCCGCCGAGGTCGACTTTGCCTTTCATACTTTCGGGGTCGATTAAATAAGTACCAGTTACACACTGGGGTCGATATAATCGACTTGATCTGTTTGTCTGTCCTTGTTTGTCCTCTCTATGTTTAGCCCTTTGTGAGTAGTAAAGAAATAGGTATTTAGTCTGTCGTCACGTTCTGAGTTCAAATTCCGCCGAGGTCGACTTTGCTTTTCATCCTTTCGGGGTCGATAAATAAAGTACCAGTTTTGCACAGGGTCGATGTAATCGACTTAACCCCTTTGCCTGTCCTTGTTTGTCCCCTCTATGTTTAGCCCCTTGTGGGGAATAAAGAAATGTACCACCCTGGAAAACGGAAAGACATATTGGATACTGTGAAAGCAGGCAGTGGATTTTCTTGAGAGAGCGAGTGGGCAATGTCCTGTTACTAAGCAAGGCACTTTACATAATTTTTCTCCAATCGCTCAGCTGGAAATAAGTACCAGCATCTGCCGTAGGTTAGCCGTGCAACAGACAGGCATCTCATTCTCGAGGGAGCGGTTTTCTGCTCTCAGTTACAGAATGCATAAATATATATGTGTGCATGTATATGCATATATATGTATCTATATATTATATATATATATGTTTGTACATGGATGTATATTTTATATACATATATATATATATCTATATATATATATGTATATTTGATATATAATATAAGCACTTCCATATATATATATATATGTATATATATAATATAAGCACCTTCCATATATATATATATATATGTATATATATATAAGCACCTTCCATATATATATATATATATATGTATATATATATATATATATATATATATATATATGTATATATAATAAATATTAGGGAATAAACCAAATTTACAGGGAAAAATCAGATTTAGGATATTAAATCGATTTTATAGTAAAATATATAAATTATATAGAGACAAAACCACTATTTTGCAAAACAAACAGGAAAAAGACTTAATCAATACATAAAATTTAATAAATAGTCAAAAATATATGTATATGTATATATGTATAATATTGTATATATATGTATATGCATATATATATATATATGTATATATGTATATATATGTATATATGTATATGCATAATATATATATATATGTATATATATATATCTATGTACATATATATATATAAACATGTATATATATATATATATATACATACATATAATATATAAACATATATATACTTATATATATATATATATATGTATATACTTATATATATATATATATATATATGTATATACTTATATATATATATATATATATATGTATATACTTATATATATATATATATATATGTATATACTATATTATTATATATATATATATATATATATTATATATATAATATATATATAATATATATATATATATATATATATATATATATATAAATAAGTTATACTGAGTGCTATCCGTCGTATGACAGATAACTTGGAAGTGTAATTTGGCCGCCAACGGTAATATCAGAAAATGCAGCATACACATAATAATTATAACTCGTACGAAATTTCCCGGTGTTTATACAGAATGATGAAATGAATACTAATTACCAAAAGCAAAATGTCTCTTACCTTGCAATTAGCATATACGTACGTGTGTCTGAGCGTGTATGAACGAGTGCGTATATACACAGACATGTCTGTGCGAATGTGAATGCACATATGTATGTATTTTGTGTATGTTTGGGCGCGTCTGTAATTATACACAGACGCGCTTCTACGCATATCCTCACACACATACTTCTGAGAATGTATTTATTCTCACTTTATCTAACATATTTACATTTCTCTGTTTACATCGATACGAACACACATTTATTCATGTTCAGACATCTTGCCATAACTTTCTATGCTGAACTGTTTTAATGTCTTTTAGTCGATAATTCTACTATATATTACACCATTTTCATTGTTTTTCATATTTTCATATAGGATACGCTTTAATTTCTTCCATAATACATTTATAATGGACTGCATCTCCTCCTCTGTCTACTTCCACTACCTATCGCTTTCTCCCCCTACTATTTCGTCCTCTCCTTCACCTATCACCCCCCCTATTCTTACACTCTTCATTTTATTCCCTGTACTTTGTTTTATAGCTTATTTCTGTTATATATATATATATATTTATATATATCTTATGAAGATTTATTATACAGTTCTGAAATGCTGAGCTTTCATTTCTGTCCATTTGAAACTATTGCATCAATTCCTCCTGCTCCTCCTGCCCCTCCTCCTCTTCCTCTTCCTCTTTCTGTGTCTTATTTTTCTTTCTTCATCACTGTGTGTATGTATTTTAGTGTATCGTTCTTCACACATTATTGCTACGTGGGCCTGAAAAGTTCCCGACTCCGAGTATAAGAAAATACACGAAGATCAGTTACTTATGATTTTATTCAACCTATTTCCCTCTCAGATTCACACACTTATTGCAGCGGTCCTTCAGCTTTTCTAAGCCCTGCAAAAGAACTCGGAATGTTGGGCCTCCGACTCGACCTTTCACGATATCCTTGCAGCTCTCTCTCACTTTCTCCCCATTCCCCACCCTCTTGTACTATCTAATATATTTCCCCACCCCTACATACCCAATAATACTATATAAAAGAGTCAAAATTCCCGTAAAAGTTCAATTTGAAAACTCCACTAGAGTGGACGAAAGCGCTAATATATGATATATGATTTATAAAAACATGTAACATACTAATAAATATCAGTAAATATAAAACCATCCAGATTTCTGAGTACCTCATTTCTTCTAATACACACACACACACACACACACACACACACACACCACACACACACACACACACACACATATACACATATACACACACATATATACACACATAGTTATGAAAAACGTCGAAATATATTGAAACCTATTTCGACTAATTTTTAATGATAAAAAGAAATTATATTTTCTATTCAGATATATTTTCAATTTATTTTCAGGTTAACTCTGTGTATTTTGCATTAAAAGAAGTTAACTCTAAAAAGAAGTACACCTGAAGCAACTTTTTTAAAACAAGTTATTGTAATATCAAAACATTACCTTTTTTTTTTTTTAGCTGAAATGTATGTTTTAGTTATTTTCGTGTGCGTTAATATGTATGTTTTTTAAATATAGCGTCCAACATAATAAACATTGGAACGTTCTAAATTCTTTAATGGTTATAGCAATAATATTGATTTCTAACTAAGGCACATGACAATAATCTTTAACGGCGGAGTATCGTCGATTAGGTCTACCTCAGGATTTGAAAGGAACTTATTTTAAAGACAGGCGAAGAACTGTAGACAAAGTAGATAATACGTTAACATGATCACAGAAGTTAAAGAGACAAACCTCCATCACGAAGATTTGTTTGTTTGTTCCTTCTCGAGCCATGTCTGGTTCATAAGGGACTGTTTCTCGGTTTCCTTGGCGTATAGGTTCCCCACCTGGACGGGACGCCAGTCCGTCGCAGGTGAGCTGCAAGATGCAGGAGGAAAGAGTGAAAGTTGTGGCGAAAGAGTCAGCAGAAGTTCGCCATTACCTTCTGCCGGAGCCGCATGGAGCTTAGGTGTTTCGCTCATAAACACACACATCGCCCGGTCAGAGATTCCTCGACCATGAGTCCGCTGCTCTAACCACTAGGCCATGTGCCTCCACTCACGATGATTTGCGATTAGTGTTCCACACTATGCAAGTTCAACACCACGCCAGCTACCGCCCTTGGAAAATTGTTTTGGAAACAACAACACGACCAGAATAATTCAATGGATATATATTCTCGACTGACTCAGAAGCAGTTGATTTAAATAAATTGTTGTGTGTCTAGCGTATCTTTCTCAAAAACGCTAATGATTTTTGAAGCAAATGTTTATAGTTAATGTTTATCATAGATAACTTCGTCAACACTGCGTCAAATTGTAATATTCTAATTTTAGGCTGTTCCGAATATAATGGACGATTTCAGAAACATCGTGGGTCGTCGGACTGGTGATCCTGTAAAAGGGTTCTACAGTCAGGTAGGGCCAACTCTACAAATGGGTAGGCAGTGTATTTGCTTTGAAAAGGTGGGTTCAATAGGGAATTGAAGAGGACTTAAATAGTACTACATAATGTAGCCGTGTGGTTTAGAAGTTCGTTTTGCAACCATGGGATTTCCGGGTTCGAGCACCATGGAAAGGGCCTCCTAACGTAGCTTCAAGTGTGTGCGTACGTGCGCGTGTGTACGTGTCTGCATGTGTGCGTATGTATGTATGTGTGTGTATATATCTTTTGATGATATATGTCAGCAAAGGACAAAAATATCAGAGAGAAAAATTGATACGTTATGAAAGAAGTCCACTGATATAATTCTTCTGCTCCTAGTTACACAGACACTCCCTTGGCTGAAAAGCCATAACAGAAGTACGGTGAATGAATGAATGACCTGTAGAAAACCTGCAACAAACCACGCCATTGTCAAACAGTTGAAATAAAAATAAATTAAAAAAAAAAAAAAATAAATAAATAAAAAAATGAATAAATCTCCCATCTTTCTGCCGTTTCTACCTCCATTTTGCTCTGTGTTAAGATAGATTCAATGTGAAACCTGTCTTTTGTCATTCAGTATATTTCTAATAATAAGTGAAGTTAAATGCAATAAAGTCTACGCTGCTACGATTTAACAATTGTATAGAGTTGCTCTTGAGGAGGCGGAGAAAGAAGCTGAAGAGCAACACATGCCGAGAAGGAACTATTTTGCCAGTTGCATTAAAGATATTTCATTTTCTTTTCCATCGTTAATTGCTAGCAGGAATTCACTGATAGATATAATAGACGAATTAATCACAGCTGTTTTTATTAAGACGCAGGAAGTAATGAAGCTACGGCGAAGTTAGTTGCCAACTCCATCATGCAACAAATGATTTTTTGAAAATATTTCGATATTGTTGTTGAAGTTTAATATTTTTCTAAATGTCGTAAGAGAATCAATATAACTATTTCAGTCATTCGAAACTCGACAAGTTTGTTTAACTTAACAAAACAACGGTGTTTTTTTTTATGTCTAGAATCACTGCAGTAAAAATTGAAGAAGTTGCTTGTTTAAGGGGGAAAAACAATTAAACGTCTGTAACCTTTTTCGTCTCCCAACGCAAAGCAATGTTAAAGAACATTAGACTTCAACTTCAGATGATTGCTATAGGGAAACATTAAAAAAAGGCGCAGGTGTGGCTGTGTGGTAAGTAGCTTGCTTACCAACCACATGGTTCCGGGTTCAGTCCCTCTGCGTGGCATCTTGGGCAAGTGTCTTCTGCTATAGCCCCGGGCCGACCAATGCCTTGTGAGTGGATTTGGTAGACGGAAACTGAAAGAAGCCTGTCGTATATATGTATATATATATATGTGTGTGTGCGTATATGTTTGTGTGTCTGTGTTTGTCCCCCTAGCATTGCTTGACAACCGATGCTGGTGTGTTTACGTCCCCGTCACTTAGCGGATCGGCAAAATACACCGATAGAATAAGTACTGGGCTTACAAAGAATAAGTCCCGGGGTCGATTTGCTCGACTAAAGGTGGTGCTCCAACATGGCCGCAGTCAAATGACTGAAACAAGTAAAAGAGTAAAAGAGAGAGAGAGAGAGAGAGTAATCTGAAGTTAAAAGGCTATGGTTTTCGAGATGGAGTGGGAGACGAAAATATTGCAGTAGGCAAACAAGGACAACAACAGCAAAGGACAACAAGAAGTCTTTTCTCGCGAGAGAAAAAAATTACCAATCTGTATCGGTCTTTGTCTTTCCTTTGGATAATATCGGTGACTTGGAGAGGAGAGGCTCATATGCATAGGCGACTGCTGGCCTTCCACAAACCCTTTGGGGGAATTCTCTAGTTGCAATTCCATGCTCATTCGTGACCGAAGGGGATCTTACTTTGACTAGTGTTTTTAATTTTCCCTTCTTTAAGGTTTCCTTAGCTCATTGTTTCAAATAAGAATCTCATTTAAATTTCTCTGCGAAATCCAGTTACTATATGCTGCAGTGTATCTAGTTGTTTATCGTTGGTTGTATAAATTGTACCTGTACACACACGATGATTAATTGTTTTACCACAGCATCTTTATCCGAGTCCATTCTTCCTGTTCACTCAGTATTTCGATATTGTTTTCTGGTATTATATTGCTTGATATTGAAGATGCAACCAAAACTTAGTTATCTGATATTTTTCTTCTGATTTTTGTTGTGAAAAATAAACAAACTTGTAGAATTAAGAAAGTTCCCTCGATATTCTATATCGTTAACCAATCATTTAAACATCTCCCCACTGTTTTCTAGGCTGATTAAAACTGGAATAATACCAATTTTACGGCAGTTCCAAATGTTCTGATATTCGTATTTTAGGTTCAGTCAGTCTTCTATCTTCTCGCATATTTTTGCTATCACTCTAGAATGAAACGAATGAGTACACGTTTTCTTCGTTATTGTGTATAACACTATCTTGACATGAATGTTCCATTTGCCTGTTTTTGAGTTTTCACTTCTCCATGGTCACTCAAAGGATATGCATGTCCTATTTGATGGACAAACCATTTTTTCACATGCTCATGCTCAAATATTTCACAAAAATCTATTAATGTAAAATTGCAGTAACTTTGTCTTGTCTCCAATTCTCATAAATCCTTTGAGAAAGATTCTTACACTCAGAGACTTCAGGAGCAGCTGTCGCTTCTCATTCACAACATATTCTTGATGTAACCAAGATGTCTTGTTTATCATTATTATTCCTGTGGTGGTTTGTGATTGCTTGTTTCAAGACTCGTTTCTTTATCCATTGAAATGGATTCTCATCTCGATACACGTTAGTATTCTAAAACAAAACAAGAGAAACATACCAGTGAGTGTTTTTATTCTTATTGCTTCTAGTTTCGAGGACTTCCTTTTTTTTCTTCATCCCTTCTGCTAGCATCTCCTCCCTTCGTACTGCTATCAAAAGCATCTTATCACTATCAGTAGGACACTTTCTTAAACTCTCGATCTTCAATCTCACTCAGTCTCCTACACTTAACATATCATATTCTTCATTCTTTCCTGTTGAAATATATTCTCTTCCATCTTTTCTGTTGAAATAAAATCTATTCTTTTTAATAGTCTGTATAATTAGAAAAAATATATCTCATGTTTGCAAGTCGAGATAGTAATGGAGCCATCGGTCTTGGCAGAATGCCTTTACATTCCATTGTAATTGATAAAATCTAAGAGAGAGGCATTATATTTCCCTAAAATACAAGCCAAGTTAAAAGGACACGTGATGATGGCTCGTCTCTATTCTATTTCCTCTCCCCACTCTCTCTTCTCTGTTCTTTATATCCTGCATTAATTATTAAAATTCTTGGGGATATGTATTATATTTTCCCTGAGATACAGCACATGATGAATAAGTCACAATCAGTCGTTTCTTTCCATTTCTTCTCTCTTAATTCTTTTTGTTTTTATTTCAATATTCTATATTAAGTCTACATTACTTTGGAAAATACCCCGTAGAAACAAACATCTACACGTCACTTTCGCTATATGACCTTCTTCTTCTTCTTCTTCTTCTTACTCAGTGACCAGTCTTTTCCCTCCCTTACCCCTTAATTTGCCTATTTCAATTTCGAGGCATTAATATTTCGAAAGAATTTTTCACAATATTCTGCTTAAAGCAATGAAAATATCCACAGAGCTCTTCCTTCCCGTTATAAATCAAAATATCTAAGAATTTTGCATCAGTTAATTGGTCAAATTAGACAGGAATAATTTAAAGAATCTTATCTCTCCGATCAACCCATTGTCTTGAGTTTTGAAATGGAACTATCTGTAAACTGTAAATTGGATATAGTTCTCTACTTGGTCTTATCTGTGAATATATTCTTTTTCTGTGAAGACTGGGCAACCAGAAATCGCGTGGATCGATGATTCTGTGTATTTTTGCCTAAGTGTGGTGTTCATTAGCGCAAGCCTCTTAAATCTTTATCTTATCTTGATAGGTTTTCTGATTAAGCGTTAGTCCAGTTTAATAAAAATCAAAACTTAATCTACCTGTACTGTAGATTTTTTGAGCCATTGATAGCTTAATATTGTTTCCTTTCCTCTCACAAATGTCTTACTATTTGGCTCATGCTGCCATTAGTTTTTCAAGAACACTTCTTATAATCACTTGATATTTCAACTGCAATAATACGGATTTATGGTATCCTTGTTACTCCTTCATCTTTCAGCAAAACTCATTGTTTTCTTCATAGAATGTTCTCTTTCTTTCTAAACAATTACTTGAACAAATACATTTTCTTTGCATTCTTTTTATATCTTCGTCTTTACTCTTTTTAATCACTTTTTGTTTCTGCTTTTCTCCCGTGTATATTCCTGCTGCACGCTAAGCATTCTTATTTTCCGACATAGTTCTCCAGTCCTACAATTTCCAATTTTACTCTGCCTCATCTATTGAATACTTTTGCTTCTCCCTCTTTTATCAGTAAATAGAATCTACTAATATTGCTCCTAGATATAACCCATTATATTATAACAACTTTTCGTGTACCTCCTTTCATCAACTTTGTTTTCGTCTTTTTAAAGAACTGCGCATGTAGCATCACAATACTGCCAAGTTATTCATACGTATAATGATGTTCTGTTCGTTTAATTCTGTTTCTAAGATCTTCCTGATGTTTCTTTTGTATTCCTCTTAAACATTGTCTTTCATTTCTTTCTGTTTCAACATCACTCATACATTTATATGGTCAACCCTCTTTCAGCAATAATATTGTATTTTTTTTCCAAACGAATGATTCCTTTCGATACCACCCCATTTTACTACATTTTATTACATGTTTTACACATTGGCCAATTCCCAAAATCCATTTCAGTATCTTTACTGCATCCAAATGTCTCACTTATTTACCTTGTGTGTCATTCTTTCCTATCCGTCATTTTCTTTCATATTCGTTTCGTGCCGCCTGGTGGCGTTCACACAAACTAAATGATTAATCTTTTCTTATATCTTAATTCACATCTTAAAAAGCTTAAGGTCATGGGTAAGCAAAACAATGAATGAATTTATCAGTGCAAATAAGTACAGCTGAATTTTGTTTGAATCACGTCCCAATATCTAAATAAAAAACAATTTGCATTGTATTATCCAACAAAGAAAAACACAGTCTTTTGAAATGTGATCATCATCTACATTCTTGACGGTAAAGAATTTTGGAGATGATAGTAAAATAGTCGTTAGTATTCCATTTCGAACAGCAGACATCACATAAACACGTAAACACACACAGAAGAACATAATTTGAACAGAATATATATTATTGAAATTTCAGGAGTAAAACGAAGGAAAAGAAATAAGTATAATATAAAACTATATAAATAAAGAGCTGATTATGAATGTATGTATGAATACATGGCGAAAAATCTATAATTATAAAAGGTTATATTCTTTGTTCTGAATAATAAATAAGAATTTGGATTTGAGCCATGAAACTTGTAATTGAATTATGTATTATTTTCTAGCCATTTCTATTCCACTTGAATTTTCTTCGGTAATTTTCCAAGATTCCTCTGTAAACAAGTACTAAGTCTTTATCTTCTTCCCAAGTCTCCAACAGCAGTTTTTAGAATTATTTTAGCCAGAAAATTTAGGCTCGTGGTATGTTATCTTCTCAGTTGTTCTGCAGAAATTTTGCAGAATTAATTTTGGCGGCACGGCGTACGTAAATGATATTTTATCAAAATACACGGGAAAGTCGATAGCAGCTGTTTCATTTATAGAATCGCATGTCACTATGAGCAGAAAAAAAGGACTAGCTGCCCCACTGCCACAGTTTCAGTTTCTATAGAAATATCAGCAGTATATAACTATTTGCCTTTGTATATTATCGGTATCCTATATATATATATATATTATATATATATATATATATATATATATATTTCTCTCCTTGTTTCTTTCTGTGTCCCTTTCTGTGGAAGAGCGTAGGCTCGAAATGAAAAGACTTTTTTCAATTCCTGAGTGTTATACTAATACATCTGTTTGTTTTCTACACCACCTGTCTTCGTCTTTTGGTTTATTCGTGAATTCTCACTATATATATATATATATATATATATATATATATATATATATATATATCTATATACATTTTCATGAAGCTAAAAAAGGAACTGATTCAAACGACTTGGCTATGAACATGTAAAAATAGTTTGTCTTTGTTGTATTTATTAGAGAGAAAGAGGAAACATATAAAAGATGTGATTATTAAGGGAAAGGGGAAAGAGAGAGAGAGAGAGAGAGAGAGAGAAGAGAGAGAGAGAGAGAGAGAGAGAGAGTGTGTAAGGTGTGCGTAACATGAACTAACTTCAAAATCTCCAGTTGCAGTTAAGATTACCGATGGTGAGTTTCGAAAATGAAACTTATTTAGAATGGAAATGGCGAATGTTCCGTGAACTTTTGTTTGCATTTCGGCGCGAACACCAGAGCGGTTCTACTGAACTCGATCGACACCGTGTCTCAGTTATCGTTAGGCGTTGCTTATTTGTTTAGGCATTTTAGCGACTGCTGTTATAAAATTACCAAATATTCTAATATTGGATTTACATCGATTCTAAAACTAAGCAAAGATGCTGTGGGATCTATTTCTAGGAGTGATCTGCTACTATTGTTTTGGTTCTGGTTATTAAAAGTGCAATATGGCTTGAATCGTGAGTGAACATGTATATAAATTCATATCCATATGTTTAATAAACTCACATTTACTTAGATAAAATTTCTTTTAGTTCAAGATACTGCCTAATTTGTAATACACTCTTTGTTCCCTCATAGTTTTCGAAAATTAATAACAGAAACCAAATAAAACCCCCCAAATTTTTTCCAAAATATTGAAACCTAATTACACATCTTTTTACTTGCCAACGTGAGACAAAACCACACAGAGACATACATACTCATGCAATCACTCTTGCACTCACTCAGACAGACGCATATACATATACTATTTCTTTATTGCCCACAAGGGGCTAAACATAGAGAGGACAAACAAGGACGGACAAAGGGATTAAGTCAATTACATCGACCTCAGTGCATAACTGGTACTTAATTCATCGACCCCGAAAGGATGAAAGGCAAAGTCGATCTCGGCGGAATTTGAAATCAGAACGTAACGCAGGCGAAATACCTATTTCTTTACTACCCACAAGGGGTTAAACACAGAAGGGACAAACAAGGACAGACAAACGGATTAAGTCGATTATATCGACCCCAGTGCGTAACTGGTACTTATTTAATCGACCCAGAAAGGATGAAAGGCAAAGTCGAAATACCGCTAAGCATTTCGCCCGGCGTGCTAACGATACTGCCAGTTCGCCGCCTTACAGACGCATAATCATATACATTAGCACACATACGTGAACACTCACTATTGCAAACATACAACTCTACATACACACATGGACACATATACACGTAACAGTAATACATAATAAAACAGAAGCAATTCTTGAAAAAAGATATTTGAATATGAAAAACTCATATAATAGTGTTATACAAGTTTAATAAAAATGTTCTGAGATAAAAAATGTTTTAAATCGACAATAAAAATCGAAAAAAAAAATTAAGGAAAGAGTGTGTATTTTATATAAGAGGAGGTACATTGGGGGTACAAAAACATTTAATCAATCAATTTCGATACACAAATTGTAGACAAACAAGAAACATATAAATTTAGTATTTCTGTGAAAATAAACCCCGTGTTATATAATAGGAATCGATAGAGAATCTAACCAACTAGTTGGCTCATTTCACTTGGAGTAATGGAAGGGATGTTATCATCGCTGGTAACTCTGTTGATTTGCAGCGTTCGGAAGCGTTCTCACGCTTGGTATATTTGGGTTTACGATGATGAATATGGTGGAGTGGAAAGGGTTAATTTTTGAGGCGAGTTATCTAATATGTGCAGCGTGGGGTTGGACGCCAAGTGGGCAGCAAATGCAAAGCTTTCCCTGTGGACATACCTATTTCTTTACTACCCACAAGGGGCTAAACACAGAGAGGGGACAAACAAGGACAGACAAACGGATTAAGTCGATTATATCGACCCCAGTGCGTAACTGGTCCTTAATTTATCGACCCCGAAAGGATGAAAGGCAAAGTCGACCTCGGCGGAATTTGAACTCAGAACGTAGCGGCAGACGAAATACCTATTTCTTTACTACCCACAAAGGGCTAAACACAGAGAGGGGACAAACAAGGACAGACAAACGGATTAAGTCGATTATATCGACCCCAGTGCGTAACTGGTACTTTATTTATCGACCCCGAAAGGATGAAAGGCAAAGTCGACCTCGGCGGAATTTGAACTCAAAACGTAGCGGCAGACGAAATACCGCTAAGCATTTCGCCCGGAGCGCTAACGTTTCTGCCAGCTCGCTGTGGACATACCGCCAACTGAACCACTATGAATAAGAAATATTGGAAAGAAGGATTTCACAAACGTGATAGAGATCCTTTTGTTAAAGGACTAAAAGGATCGACTGCAAATGGGAGGTGGGAGAATTTGTGGGCTATCTTATGGATGGAAGCATCATTCGATACTGGGACAATGGTCTTGCAGGAACTGATGTTCATTCACTTTCCAGGAATGGGTGATTTACTCCAGACACTATAGGTTGTGTTCTTCGCCTGAAATACTTCAGCGTAGTCATCAACGAAAGTCAAGAAGAGCACAAATATTCATTGACTTTGAAGAGAAAGGCCAGCATTTGGAAAGGTGCTTATGTTACGTCATATACGTGGAGAGACTAAGAAAGATAACAAAACAAAAACCCAACAAAAACCCAGCATTGGTATAAGTTTTAAGGTTATTAGCTGAGCGTGAGTCGTAACAGTGTGTCTTTGGTATAAAGTGTTATAAGGCGGCGAGCTGGCAGAAACGTTAGCTTGCCGGGCGAAATGCGTAGCCGTATTTCGTCTGCCGTTACGTTCTGAGTTCAAATTCCGCCGAGGTCGACTTTGCCTTTTATCCTTTCGGGGTCGATAAATAAAGTACCAGTTATGCACTGGGGTAGATGTTATCGACTTAATCCGTTTGTCTGACCTTTTTTGTCCCCTCTATGTTTAGCACCTTGTGGGTAATAAGGAAACAGGTATTTCAAAGGAGCGGGCTGGCAGAAACGTTAGCACCCCGGGCAAAATGCTTAGCGGTATTTCGTCTGCCGCTACGTTCTGAGTTCAAATTCCGCCGAGGTCGACTTTGCCTTTCATCTTTTCGGGGTCGATATAATCGACTTAATCCTTTTGTCTGTCCTTGTTTGTCCCCTCTATGTTTAGCCCCTTGTGGGTAATAAAAAAACAGGTATTTCAAAGGCGGCGGGCTGGCAGAAACGTTAGCACACCGGGCAAAATGCTTAGCGGTATTTCGTCTACCGCTACGTTCTGAGTTCAAATTCCGCCGAGGTCGACTTTGCCTTTCATCCTTTCGGGGTCGATATAATCGACTTAATCCTTTTGTCTGTCCTTGTTTGTCCTCTCCTCACTGTATTTAGCCCCTTGTGGGTAGTAAAGAAATAGGTATAAAGTGTTATTGTGTCTTTGTACCGTTGGAAGGGGCCAAAGTGTTAACTGTCTATTGTTTCCGATAAATATTGAATGTGTTTTGTTAGCTTGTAATCTTGGAATTAAATCTTTCTGTAGGCATGTGATGAATATGATAAAGCCTCATTTTACCGTTGCAGAACCGTTCTGCAAAGGCGATGCTTTCTGTGGCAGTCGAAATACAATAAAACACATCGAAATCTCTTTTTTAGCATTCATAGATGTTGTTTTGCAAAGCATGAACGATCTTAAGAGAACGCGAAGGAAAGAAAAAATCTATTACTAAACCTAATAAATAAATATATGAGAAGAAATGTGTGAGTCAGAGAAATAAATCATAACCTGTTCGTTCAGTGAGAGATGGAGAGAGAAAAATATTGGGAAATGAAATTAATTTACCTCCCACCAGTGAGAACAACTCGCATATAAATATACTTCTATTAAAGAAAGGTATCAGAGAAAATTGCTTTCTATACGGATAATTCATTTCATCTCATGCTGACCACTTTATTTTTGTGGTTCTATGATAGAGAATTAAGTCAAAAACAGGACCAAAATATTATTCAGCAGCATCTCTCGAACATTTATAATACCTTAACTAATAATAGGTATATTTCTATTTCTTGGGTTTTTCTCTGTAGCCAGTGGCCGCAGACGGTTTCAAGGAATATGATAGATAATAAAATTGAAAGCTAATTAGCCCCCAATGACATCCATGGAGTCTCATTTCTCTCCTTCTTTAATATTGGCAGGAGAAAACAGAAAGGAAAAAGGTGAATATTTAATTAATTTTTTATTTTTTGCGAATATCATTTCATCAAATCAATTCTTAGAATAATTCCAACTCTTTAACAGTACTGTGAAAAGTTCATCTTTTTCTTTCTTTTGTTCTTTCTTCCTCTCCTCCGTCCATCCTTTCTTTCTTCCTTCTTTCCCTTCTTCAATCTCCGTTCCTTTCTCTTTCCTTCCTTTCCTCCACTCCTTCCTCTTTTTACTTCGTTCGATCGTTCGTTCGTTCTTTCCTTCTTTTATCTCCCTTTCCTTCTTTCAAGCTTTCCTTTCTTTCTTTCCTCCCTTTCTTTTCTTCCGTATTTCCTTCCTTCATTCACTTCTCCTTCCTTCATTCCTTTCTTTCTTTCTTTTTTCTTTTTTCGTCCTTTCTTTTTGTCTTTCTTTGTTTCTTTCTTTTTTCTCTTTTTCTTCCTTTCTTCCTTTCTTTCTTTCTTTCTTTCTTCCTTCCTTTCTGTCTTTCTTTCTTTTTCTTTCTTTCTTCCTTCCTTTCTTCCTTCCATCCTTCCTTCCTTCCTTCCTTCCTTCCTTCTTTCCTGCCTTCCTTTGATATATTCTCGTATCTGCTATGTTTCTGTTATCGCTGTTTTTGTACTAAAGATTGTTTGCCAACATAACATGGCAGTCCTGGTTTAGGACGATTGTTGGTGTAATTTAGCTCCAGGAAACATCGTCTCCAGCTGGTTATACGACACGATCTGTATCCTTATATTTTCGAACAAGGGAATCTAGCACCCCCACTTTAATTATGCAGTGAAGAAAATGGCAATGCTAGTGAAGGAACAACAGTTTTTAATTGTAGGAAGTACATGATATTCCTTCGGAATGAGGCTAAGCCATGTTTGGAAGTGTCTTCTACTGTCGCCAGAATTAATTGATTATAGGCATAAATAACCACTATTCTCTTTTCTTCTCTCTCTAATTATTTCTCATTAGATATTCAATTAAATATGGTAAAAGTAACTTTGCTATTATTTTTCTTTCGGTTAGAAACTCTGGGCAATTTCTCTCTGTAAAATATTCTCTAAAATTTCGTTGTCGAGGGATAATGCGACAAATCTGGAGATACGAGTGAATGTCGTCGAAGAGAAATCTGCCATCCTGAATGATTGATCGATCGAACGGTTAATATTAAGCGGTCAATTAATTAACTGGTTAATTGATTAATTAGTAGAGTGTTAAGAATGTTTTCTTTCTTATTTTCCTTATTATTTTCTTTATTGAATAATAATAATAATAGTAATAATGATAATAATAATAATAATAATAATAATAATAATAATAATAATAATAATAATAATAATAATAATAATAATAGTAGTAGTAATAATAATAATAATAATAAATAATAATAATAATAATAATAATAATAATAATAATAATACCAGTGAAAATGAAAATTAACAGAAAAATCCGCAAGCTACTGACTTGTAATAAGATACACCATCCAAAGGCAGACGTGGATCGTCTTTACCTTCCCAGAGCTCAGGGAGGACGAGGCTTGATCCAAATTGAACTTACGTACAAAACCACCACAATCGGACTTGCCAAATACCTTGAAACAACCAACGATTGGATGCTAGAACTTGTTGAAAAACACGAAAGACCGGAAAAACTTCAATCTATTCTGAAAGAGAGCAAACAATTCGCTACTGATCTCTTAGATACCAACCAGATTGATCAGGTTGAAGGAAATGCGCCAAATGCTGCTGCAAAGAAAATAAAATTAATTGCAAAGACAAAAGCACATGAAAAATTAGCTAGCAGATGGAACAGAAATCTCTGCATGGCAAGTATGTGGCCCGTAGCAAACAGGCTGATGTCGACCAGAAACAAACGCACCAATGGTTACGAAGCTCAGGCATAAAAGCAGAGAGTAAAGGTTTCATATTAGCTGCTCAAGACCAAAGCTTATTAACCCGGAACTACCAAGCCAATGGGATAAAAAATGGAGCTGATCCAAAATGCCGATTCTGTAACGATGGGATTGAAACTATAGACAACCTAATCTCCGGGTGTAGAGCCTTAGCAATTCGAGGGTGAAAGGTAATTAAACAGAACAGATTGAGAAATACCAGCTACTACGGGACGATATACGAAAGTTATGGGGCATGAGGAAAGTAATGGTGATACCGGTGGTAATTGGAACATTAGGAGCAATTTCCAAGGGCTTTGAAAAACATGTTAAGAATATTGGAGCTGCTGTCAGGCTCGAGGTGACCCAAAAGACAGCATTGTTGGGTACAGCTTGCATTCTAAGGAGAATGTTGTCTCTTTGAGTTACAAGAGAAGACACTACTTGACATATTTGATAATTTGTTATTGCCTGCTTTCGAGTAACTGGTAATTAAGATCTATCCGAGAAGTTTTCATAAAAAAAAAGAAATCATAATCCTCTCTAAGATAGGTAGAAGGTCTGAAACTTTGAAGGAGACGATTACTGTACCATGTCGACGCCATCACTTAACTGGTTCATAATTTATCGACCGCCGAAAGGATGAAAGGCAAAGTCGACCATGGCTGAATTTGAAATCAGAACGTAAAAGTGGACAAAATGCTATGAAGCATTTTGACCGTCGCCTTCATATTCATAAAGTGTTCGCTGCATTCATAAAGGGTAACAACCCTGAAACATGTCTGCAGATGTCTGACTAGCAAGGTGAAGCGGCTGACCTCCCCTGTTCGAAGGTTGTAATGGACGCAGGTTCGTGTGTCATATAGCTAGCTAGAGGCGATGGTCTCTTGGAGTTAATCAGCGACAGCTTTAGTCTTATATTTATAGACTGCCATATTAGTATGGCGATAACTATTAATATCCAGTAACGCTGTCATAATCTCCTTTAGAGAGACTTAGTAATTTTAATATTTCTAGAATTAGAACCAGTTCGAGTTTTATCTTTATTGGTATACAATAAAAATAAAAAATGCGCCCTTTTAAAGCCTAGCCGGGCCCGGTTTCCCGGTTTCTATGGCGTATGTGTTCCTCAGCTGGACGGGACGCCAGTCCATCGCAGTGTTACTAATTTTTGCCAGCTGAGTGAACTGGAGCAACGTGAAATGAAGTGTTTTGCTCAAGAACACAACGCGTCGCCCGGTCCAGGAATCGAAACCACAATCTTACGATCATGATGCTGACACCCTAACCACTGAGCCACGCGCCTCCATATTGGTATACAATAACAGACTGTAAAATACTTTAGAAATAATTAACGTAAACTTAATTTCAATCTCTTTCTCAAGATCGTTTTGCGCAGCCTACAGCAGAATATCAAATCCTGTGATTCGAACTACTTTACTCATACGTATGTCAAGTCACCGATTATAAAGATTTTATAGGAAAAAAAAACAAACAAACAAAACAACAGCATAATATAGTGGAAGTTGTTGATCGTGTTCACTTTTGGAAGACTTTGCGAAAATAGCATCCGAATGATTACCTCATGATGAGGATGTCGTAGTATCTGAACCTTTGATTCTAAAAAGAGAATTACACAGATTTCCATTTTTAAAAAGTGTTTGAAATCCGTTAATTTTTAAATCAATAAACGTTTGATAACTCTATCTGTAATTATGAAAATCGACTTCCTCTCTCACCATTCTTGCCTTTTCCATATCTATGCAATCGTACATATGTATACATACATATCCACACACACACACACACACACACACACATATATATCTATACATAAATCAAAATAAGCAACAAGGATATCCAGAGGTAATGCAGTACGATCGTTTCATGCGACTCCATTTAATTGAAAAATGCAATCATTAATTGAAAAATGTAGAGCAATCTTCAGCTGCACAAAGACATAGAATTTAATTAAATTAGGACACATTACTATAATTTTACCCCAAATCTCCAAGAGAATAAGGAGATAGACAACAACATCACAGTTGTAACTGAATTTTATTCAAGAAGACACTGCCTGTCACTATATATATATATATATATATATATATATATATATACGTATTGGTCCAGGCTATCAAAGATACAGTAATCCAGAGATTGTTTTTGTCAGACACGTTCCTGACAATCTTCAAATATTCGCAGAGTTTTTACATTTATATATATAAAAAAAAGAATTGAGTGAGCAAGTTCTTTTATTACATTAATTTACAATTGTTTCATCGGTTTTGATCACATGAATATAGCTATATCATGCAATAATACAGGCAATCATTGATTTACGAAGTGTCTTTGATACAAATCGATAGAACCTTTATGCATTACTCTGAAGGGTCGAATATTCAATGCGTGTCAATAACGCGTCATGAAGTAATAGCTGCATACATTATTGCATATTTATAAGATCGAACTCCGACGAAACAGTTATAAATTAATGCAAAAAAAAAGGTCTTACTCATTCTAGTTTTATTGCTTATACACACACACACACACACCACACACACACACACACACACACACACATATATATATATATATATATATATATATATATATACATGCATATATATATATATGGATATATACATATATTCGTATATACATCCTCTCTCTCTCTCTCTCTCAATATATATATATATATATATATATATATATATATATATATATATGTACAAATGTATATTCACGCACACACATATATACATATATGAATGCATAATCGTTTCCCTAACTAGCGCTCATTTTCTTTAGTTTTGTATTTACAGTTGTTTTGTATCAACCTTTTCATAAATTTTAATAATATTCTTCGGATTTTTGACTCTAACATTCCTTTTATTCTTTTACTTGTTTCAGTTGTAGGACCCCGGCCATCTTGGGGTATGAAGGGTATAACTGATTAAATCTACCATTGTACGTATTTCTAAAGTCTAGTACTTTATTCGACCGAAAACTACCAAACAAACCAACAGCACTTGTCTAACGGTAGACGGGGACCAAATACAAAAACAAGCACATGCATACGCGGGGGTAACCACAGGTAACCGGACACGTTCTTTGTGGGACAAATCCGCTGTAGTTCAGGCTTCCACCGCTAGAATCCACTTGATGCGACCCTCAGGTATCAGTCTACCGACCGGTGTCGTCTACTGCGGTCTTACTGCCACGTGGTGCATCTTTCGTTTTGCAGTGCTTCAACTCTGTTCGTCGATTTTTGCGATGGCTGAATCGAAGAAACACTGTACTTCCGTGAAATCTTCTTTTCTGCTGGGGAAAACGGCAGCCGAAACAGTTTTCATGCTTCAAACAGCTTAGAAGTTCGCTGCCATGTACAAAACATAGGTTTACGAGTGGTTTTCATGCGTTAGGAATGGGAAATTGTCGCTTGAGAACCACCCTCTTTCAGGGCGACCGTCGACCGCCCGAACGAAGGAAAACATCATTGAAAATTCATGAACTGATCTTTGAGGACCGTCACCGAACAATTGACGAACTTGTTGATATTACTACTGTGTCCTGGAGCTCCTGCAAACGAATTTTGAGCGAAGAATTGCGAATGAAAAGAGTTGCAGCAAAATGTGTGCCTCGCTTGCTCACAGAAGATCAAAAGCAGTCACGACTGAATGCGTATCGTGAACTGAAACTCCATGTCTGTGAAGTGAACTTCTTAATGAAGCATGTCTACTTCCACAATAAAATTGAACGAGCTCACCTAAACGATAATCTCACCTCAAGAGAATACCTATTAGCGGATAGTTATGAGCGAATAATTATAGACAATTATTGACTGTTGTCTGTTAGTGCTGCTAACTAATTTGGTTATCCCAAATTCAATATCGAAGTCCCTGCCACATTTATGGACTGTTTTAGTTCAGGAATCTATCTGTTTATAAGATTTCCCATAATCTATTCTCTTTTTTTAAATTTTAAATGCCCTGTTATTTGTGGATAACGCTATTTCACCCTTCTTGTGGGCTCATCAGTACAACATAACTTGGGATCATGAAATTAGTTGGTCTATTTTCATTAAAAACCTTTAGGAATCATAAACGATTGATTTTCTTTTCTAAAATACACTAATATTTATTCCAATCGCCGTTCAATAACATTATTCGTATAATTATAAGCCGCTTCTACTGTATGGCTCCTTCGTATAATTATTTCCACATTTCTGTAGTCCATTATTATTGAATTCATTAATAAATAAAAGATTAAAATTAGGGTATCTGGAGAGATAGGTCAATAGAATTATCAGACGGACAGTCTTCTTAGCGGTATTCCCTTGTGCCAAAGGCCCAATATAATTTCAGCTTTCACACAAATTCAGCTCGGATGGAATGAATTATATATATATTATTAACTATGTTATGAAGCCGCATTAATAAGAGTGAAAAATTCAGAAGCGCTTCATTTACTTTAAGTTAATGAATTGACTGTCGTCAGCCAGGTTTTTCGTTGTCTAAAGGCTGACCTGAAGCCCAACTTAGGCCCCCATGTCTACGGCATTCACCGCTGGAATAAAGAGTGGTTGGAGATCATGCGGTCGTTAGCCTCAAATCACCAGGCCTGGTCGGCGTTTGTGAGAGATGCAGCACTGAGGATGAATGAAGGCAGCTCAACCCACCCCGGGTGAATGCTGTAAGAAGAAGAAGAAGAAGAAGAAGAAGAAATTAATGAATTCACTTTCTCGCTCCCGCGGATATAGTTTGGAGAGTGACAAGCCTTGTGAACCTTACTTGTTTAGATATACGAGATAGTCATTCAGTGTTGAAGTCCACGATTTAAAATGTTTGGGGAACTCACAATTAAGCATTATTCAGCACAGCTGTTGTAGTGAAACTGTGTAGCGTATAACAACTAATCTGATGTTCTCCGCGCCAGCTTTCTGTCAAAATTTTGAACAGCTTTAAAGTATGGTGATACTATTTCATATGTATTTCCTTTAAAGGCGCAGAGCCATACAGTCATTTTGCTTCGGCTCGCATAGTTTATTTCATTCATAAGTACAAGTATCTTCAGAATGCTTTGAATCTTTTTTCGGATAGCCCTATCCAAATAATGCATCTGGAAACATCATTCTAATCAGTTGCTCTATATTAAACTCTTAAATTGGCTCTACCAAATTGTTTCCAATACCTATTTCTTTACTACCCACAAGGGGCTAAACACAGAGAGGACAAACAAGGACAGACAAACGGATTAAATCGATTATAACGATCCCAGTAACTGGTACTTATTTAATCGACCCCGAAAGGGTGAAAGGCAAAGTCGATCTCGGCGGAATTTGAACTCAGAACGTAACGGCAGACGAAATACTGCTAAGCATTTCGCCCGGCGTGCTAACGTTTCTGCCAGCTCGCCACCTTAAAGTGTCTCCAATACCTCCATGAACCAAACCATCGCAATTCAAAAGGCCACGTATATGGTCGTTTCTTACAGAGTCAAGGAGTTGCCACTTAACGTGGGAGTTGTTCAGTTAGTGTTAACATATCTAATATGATGAACTTTAAATACCTAAATAGAAATACTTGTACGGGAAGTACGAGACGACATTACCTTAAAGGCTAATAATGCTTTCATCTTTTCAATGTAAGATACATCCTAGGCCATGGTTTGCTATCGTAACATCTCCTTAAGGCGGCGAGTTGGTAGAATTGTTACTGCGGATCTTTTCGGTTTGAACGGCAGTCTTTTCTTGTGGTGTCATATCAAATTGCCACCCATAATTATGATCCTAGTATCGATCTATTGCATTTCAATCTGTTTTAGGGTTAGGGTTAGGGGTGGGAGGAAGGGTATCTTTTTTTCTTCAGAAATGTAACTAAACCCAATCTGTTTCTTAAACGAGGGACATTTTCATACGGCACAGAATGTTTTTTTTTTACCTCAATAGACGTCAGTGATTGGTTGAAATTGCAGAAAAAAAACAACAACAAATATCTTAGAAACTATAGAATTTTCTCAATAAAGCCAAAAGAAAAAGATGTTTTATAAACACATTCTACCAGTATACGAAGTTCAAAATTTTTTAGTTATCTAGAAATTATGTTAAAAACTGCCGTTCAAACCGAAAAGATCCGTTACCGCTTCGGACAAAATGTATTGCAGCATTTCTTTCGGCTCTTTACTTTCTGAGTTGGACTTTACCTTTAATCCGTTCGGGGTCGGTAAAATAAGTATCAGTTAAACACAGGGTTCGATGTAATTGACTATCCGCCTCCCGTTAAAATTCTTGGCCCTGGGTCAGAATTTGGAACCCTTATTAAATCTCATACGCCAAACAAACTTCAATTCCTTCGCCATTAATACAACAACAGTAGCAGCAGCAGCCGAATAAATGTAGTGAAATAAGATTTATACAGATCAGGCTAAGCTAAAATAATCCAGCATTACACACTACAGTGAAGGCGCATGGATCAGTGGTTAGAACGTCGAGCTTACGATCGTGAGGTTGTGAGCTCGATTCCCGGACCGGGCTGCGTGTTGTGTTCTTGAGCAAGACACTTTATTTCACGTTGCTGCAGTTCACTCATCTGTAGAAATGAGTTGCAACGTCACAGGTGCCAAGCTGTATCGGCCCCTTTGCCTTTGCCTTTCCCTTGGACAGCATCAGTGGTGTGGAGAGGGGAGGCCGGTATGCATGGGCGACTGCTGGCCTTCCATAAACAACCTCGCCTGGACTTGTGCCTCGGGGGGTAACTTTCTAGGTGCAATCATTCATGACCGACGGGGGTCTCCCACATACTACAACAGAACACAAAACAATCATAACATTAAGATGTTTGCAGGGAAACAATGGTCGAATATAAAATGCTGAAATAATTTTTTTTCAGACATCCGGTAGACCCAATAATTTTGTGAGAAATTACACAATTTATAGAAGACAAAAACTTCACATAAAGGGCGAATGAATTTACAACACATCACTAGCGACAGCCCACTACGAAAATAGGGGTTTCAAATTTTGGTACAAGGCCTGCAATTTTAGGGAATGGGACAAGGCAATTACATCGAATCCCAGCACTCGGTTTATTTTAGGGGGTCACCGAAAGGATGAAAGACAAAGTTTACCTCGACGGGATTTGAACTCACAACGTAAAGAACCGGAAGAAATGTCGCTGAATATTTTTCGGACTCTGTAACGATTCTGCCAGTTCGCTGCAAAACCAATCCAAAGTAAGGAGGAAATATGTCCTAAAACATCTTAAGTCAATCAACGCAAAAACATATATTATGATGCGAGCAAAATAGAAAAAAGAATGAAACCAAGAAAGAAAAAAGGCCCCTTATGTAAACAAAAATATCGTCAGCTTGCATGCTTACTGCCGCGTAGATTTAACAAAAGCAATAAATCAGTTTTAAACTGAAAAACCAGGCATTTAAAAGAAAGAAATGAATATCCATTGAGAAAACTATAATATTTTTGTGGATTGCTTCGAAAAAGAAAGAGAAACAAAATAATGGTAAATATTGAAAGTGCTTATAGGCGTTATCGATTATAACTCTTCTCAAATGTAATAATATTATCAAAAGGTAATAGATCTTCATAAAATCCTTCCCACCGTCAGAATGTAAAATTTTGTCATGTTTTCTGCTTTCATTAGTTTCTGCATTCTGATAACGAAATTCGTAATTATTTTCTGTAGACAATAACAATAAAGAAGCCAGAAGCCTTCAAAGTTTCAAATTTTAGCCAATCAGGAACCAAAGGCTTACCCTGACCTTAACCTTCTGCCTTTATAATCACCCAGAAATTTACAAATTCATTCTTGAAACGCTCGTTTCGCTCATTTTGTGAGATAAAAATTTTGTATTTGACGAAGAAGCGAAAATATACGGCTTGCAGCATTTGTTCAAAGAACCTGGCCGGAAAGAAGATACAGACAACAGATGGTTATTGTTGCGGTTATGACAACAACAGGCGATAATGCTAATGCTGTTTCAATGAAAGCAGGTCTTTACGATATCCGGTATGTCAGCAATGGAGGTTTCCGTTTAGCTAAAATTTCAAACATTAAAAACTTGTAACAGTTTTATTGTCAAGTTCTGTAGGCAATGAATGTGGTTTTCGTCATCGACTTTTAAAGGAACATCAGTATAAAAAATGGGAAAAATTCTGGGAAAGAATTATAATATCCATCTTTATTTCTCAAACGCATTCATACATGTGACAACCTATATTGATGTTGGTATCCTTTTATTTTACTGTTATTGAATCTGATTATAAAATGCGAGGTTTTCTTCAGAAACAAAGATTTTTGTTGCCTATTCCAACTCTTTCTCTTTCTTCTTCCTCTCTACAACGTGGTCCTCGAATCGTATGTTATACTGCATAGCAATGATTCCCAAAGTTGACAATACTGCTACCTTGAAGAAAGGTGGACATGTTTTCATGGGTTCTGGGGACTGAGGAATCCTAAGGTGGACAAATAATGCAATCGTGTAGTTTGTAAGTCATTGCATCCTATTTAAATTCTGGCTGTGTGGTAAGTAGCTTGCTTACCAACCACATGGTTCCGGGTTCATTCCCACTGCGTGGCATCTTGGGCAAGTGTCTTCCACTATAGCCTCGGGCCAACCAAAGCCTTGTGATTGGATTTGGTAGACGGAAACTGAAAGAAGACCGTCGCATATATATATATATATATATATATTATATATGTGTCTGTGTGTTGGTGTGTCTGTGTGTGTTCCCCCACCATCGCTTGACAACCGATGTTGGTGTGTTTACGTCTCCGTAACTTAGCGGTTTGGGAAAAGAGACCGATAGAATAAGTACTAGGCTTCCACAGAATAAGTCCTGGGGTCGATTTGTTTGACTAAAGGCACAAACAAACACACACACACACACATACACACACACACATATATATTGGAGAGAGAGAGAGAGAGAAGTGAGAGAGAGAAAGACAGAGAGAGAGAGAGAGCGAGCGAAAGAGAGAAGTGAAGGGACTGAGTGAGTGAGGGAAAGAGAGCTCAAATTTCGAAAATTTATAACCTCAACTATATATTTTTTTTTCGTAATCTTTTAAGATATTCTGCTGTATTAGGGCGTTCTTGGGTTGAATTTAGGGTATAAAATATGCTATTTTATGAAATCCACGAATTTCATCCGGCATATTTCACGATTTTCCTGAGGACAGTGGTTCGGTCTTTTATTTTTGAGTTCTGGTCAGCTGAACGTAACACGAAGTTAACACAAACGTAATTTTGCGTTGTGAATAGAAAATGTTTGAAAACTAATGTCCTTGATGGCGGTTAGGGGATAAAATTACGTTGTATGTAAATGAATTCCTCGTCGAGAATCGATTAGATACCGAAATAGCTTTACATTCTGACATTCCTAAGAGTATTGATGGGCGCAGTAGAAAGAGTAGAAGTACGTTTGTAATGGAGAAACATGCGAAATGATAATTTAATTTCTGGTATTATTAGCAGATAAATTGCAAATGGAAAACGAAATGTACAGAGCTAATATGCACAAGGAGAGAAAGTTCTTTGTATATTCCACATTAGGTTAATCTAACAAACCGGACTCGTACAGTTGCTTCTGTATCAATATTTGCTATGTCATCGGAATAACAAAAAAAAAAAAAATAGAGAAAAAGAAAACCAAATTTGTTTTAGATCTCGTTGCTTTGCTTGGCTCATAGTTCGATATGCGTATAAAATTATATATATATATATATATATATATATATATATATATATATATATATATATATATTAATAAGTGGTGTGTGTGTGTGTGTGTTTGTTTGTGTGTGTGTGTGTATCTGAGCTCTTTCGTTAACGAGATCATTCTAGTCTATGGTTCTGCGCTTATGTATATATATATATATAATATATATATATATATGTGTGTGTGTGTGTTGTGTGTGTGTGTGTGTGTTTGTGTATGTGTGCGTGTTTCTGAGCTCTGTCGTTAACGAGATCATTCTGGTCTATGGTTCCACGTCTATGTATATATGTATATGTGTGTATATATACATATATATATAATATATATATATATATATATAATATATATATTATATATATATATATATATATATTATATATATATATACATATATATATATAATATATATATATATATATATACATATATACATATATATATATATATATATATATTATATAATATATATATGTATATGTATGTATGTATATACATTATAAATGTGTGTGTGTGAGTGAATGTTGATATTTGTGTTGATATATTTATGTGCAAGCTAGCATGTATATCTATGTATGTTGGATTGTATTTATTTTCGAATCCGTTCTTGTTATATAAGTGTCAATATATGTACGTGTAAGTATGTATGTGCGTGTTTATGTGTGTGTGTGCGTGAAGCTTTATTTGGGACATCCGTGTATCTGTTTGCGTGTGTTTTTGTTTTGATTGAATTATGTAAATGATTGCATGTGCTTGAGTGATTGTTTCTGCATGTGTTTGTGTTTGTGTTTTTACGTAAAAGTGCACACCTAAGTGCAATATGCGCGCATGTGTTCCTCTTTGGGTGCTGTCGAGAAAGAGGCGATGTAATTTTTCATTTTCAGTCTCAGATCCGTTAGTAAGAAAATAACCTCTTAGAACATCGCTGTCATTAAATGTGTTTTAGTCTTGGGGAAATGTTTAAAAACCATCCTCTGCCTTCTGCCGGCCACATCAGCCCGTTCTTCGCTTCGGTCGATATTTTCCATCAACTAAAGAAAGCTAGATTTTTCCACACTAGCATCCGTTTGTGCACTGATCTTGTAAAGAAATTCACCTCTCAAATAGTTTCGTATTGATTTCAGAATAAGAATATTATTTATGTCGTTGCTTGGAAATATTTGTTTTCATCGAAATAGTATTTCTTCTCTTCTTCTTTATATCTAATTTATTTAGTATTCGATGAACAAAGCTATGCTGAGTAAACACCATAGTGTTACAGATGAAGAAAAAATCTGTAAAGGATGAAAACAAAGTTATTCCCAGAGCACAAACACTGTATATGCACACATACACACACCCACAGATTCTTGCGTAGACACAAACACATTTATAGACGAAGGAAGGCGCACAAATAGACTTTCCAACTAAGCGCGCTTTTACTTTCTGTTTACCCAAACAACCCGCACGACATACAACAGTTTCTTTCTCTCCCGCGTTTATTAATTCTAACGAACAATACACCTACCCCCTCATGCATGCCGACACAAACACACATTAATTCAGTTATACATGCAAACAAACGCAAACATTCTCATTTCTTTCTACCATTTAATTATTAAACTTACACACACACACAGAAACAAACACACAGACACACAGTTTTCATCCAAAACTTAAACAAATTCTCACGATAAACTCACATAAACATTAAAGATAAACTCTAATTCACATACATAAATGCATACATACACACACACATATATACACTTTCATAAATATACATAATTTTCACGTATATATATAACACTATACTTGTTCCACGTCCTCGCGTTGTTGTGTTTCTCTTTGTGTTTTCATGTTTGGATTAACTATATATATTATATGTATATATATATATATATATAATATATATATATATATATATATATATATATATATATATATATATAAATATTTATATATATACATATTTAATCTTTCATTCTTTTTACAATGTTCACATTTACAAACAGATGTATTGTAAATATTTTACATCCATCGTGCATTCTCATAAACTCATCTTACACTTTCCAGTTTCCTATGCATTATCCCCCTTGATAGAACCAACAAACAGCGGACTGGTCGACTGTATATATTTGTGTTCTTGTCCATGAGACTCAACTACCAACGTCTTAGATATTATGCTTGAATTTCTGAGAAGAGAAATTATCATTATTGTTTAACCGACCATTGTGTGTGAGAATAACTCGGTAGCTTGTACCACGATTTCACAAATTACCTTAAGGAGCTTGTACAGTTGTGAGTAGACTTAAATATTCACTGGGACGTCCCGTAGCTTACAAATAGCTGGGATAATGTACCTCTATTGACTCTCAGCTAGAGAGAGAGAGAGAGAGAGAGAGAGAGAGAGAGAGAGAGAGAGGAGAGAGAGAGACAGTGAGAGAGATAGAGAGAATGAGAGAGAAAGGCATATATATGTGTGTATGCATATAGACATATACATGCACACATATACATATTTATGATGAACACTCGCCAAAAACTGCCGGAACCTTGCATGGGACACCATTAATTCAGTTTGCGATGAATGCTGTTGTTCCTGTTTATACAGCAAATATCTGCTTTCCACTCTGACGGGTTACTCTTTCTCTCACATTCATTGAGAAAAAACAAACAGAAACAAAACCTTTTACTGAAAACCATTGAACTATTCGATGCAGACTTAAATGCACCATGCACAGATTTTCTACAAACAACTTGGCTGGATACGACAACCCAAAACAACACCGAAGAAGCTGCGGAGACAAATATCGTCGAAAAATGTAAGCAAAAATATGATTAGTTGCAGTTATAGAAGCCACGGTAAGTATAAATTACATTTCTTCTGGGGGTCATGAACTCAATAATGACTCCAATAATTGATATGAAATGACAAACACTGAAGACCTACTAATGCTCTCCCAACCAACTCACCCATCTCCCTCGGAAGAAAGGGAGGGCTGGGTTGGTGGTGGGGGGGGGCAGGGAGGGTTGGGTTGGTTGGGTGAGCGTTAATGGTGGTTTCAGGTATTGTACTCTGTGTAAGTTTCCTCTGTTTAATATATAAATATCTATATATATATAGGAGCAGGATTGGCTGTGTTGTAAGTAGCTTGCCTACCAACCACATGGTTCCGGGTTCAGTGCCACTGCACGGCAACTCGGGCAAGTGTATTCTACTAAAGCCTCGGGCCGACCAAAACATTGTCAGTGGATCTGGTAGACGGAAACTGAAAGAAGCCCGTCGTATATATGTATATGCAAATTATATATATATATATGTATGTGTGTGTGTGTGTTTGTGTGTTTGTCCCTCCCCAACATCGCTTAACAACCGATGCTGGTGTGTTTACGTCCACTTAACTTAGCGGTTCGGCAAAAGAGACCAAAAGAATAAGTACTAGGCTTACAAAGAATAGGTTCTGGGGACGATTTGCTCGACTAATGGCGGTGCTCCAGCATGGCCGCAATCAAATGAGTAAAACAAGTAAAAGAGTAAAGAGTATATGCATATACTTAAATACTCATCGTCTGAAAACCTTCATTCTTTGCTTTCTCTCTGTTCACATATATACAGTTATGTCTATTTCGTATATCTAATCCAAGCAGCTTTATTTGTTTATTTGCATCATCGTCTACACATACACCCCACCCCACACAAACATATATATATATATATATATTGCTCTATTGCCCACAAGGGGCTAAAAACAGAGAGGACAAACAAGGACAGACAAACGGATTAAGTCGATCATATCGACCCCAGTGCGTAACTGGTACTTTTTTTTTATCCACCCCGAAAGGATGAAAGGCAAAGTCGACCTCGGCGGAATTTGAACTGGGAACGTAAAGACTGACGAAATATCGCGAAGCATTTCGCCCGGCGTGCTAACGATTCTGGCTTAAATTGTATAGCGAAAGGTCTGGTTGGAGCCCCTCCACACCCACCCCTGAAAAAAAACCCCAGTTCTTTTACAGGGCTTAGAAAAACTGAAGGACCGCTACAATAAGTACGTGAATCTGAGAGGGGAATATGTCGAACAAAATCATAATTAACTGATCGTTCAGTATTTTATTTTACCAAAAGCCAGGAACTTTTCAGCAGCAACTCTTATTCAGGAAAAAACCAAAACGTTCCTTTTTGATTTAGTTTTATGAATAGAAGGAAATGAACTTCCCTTAGAGCTAGCTAAATTATTTCACAACAAATCAGTTACGTTAATAAGCAGCATTCACTGAGCACAGGCGGGGGTGCTTCATTGTAATTATAATCTTGGAAGTGTGAAACGGTGCACAACTATTTGTACGCAAAGATACTTCTGGAATAAAGGTACAATAACAAGGCTGACGCTGCGTGTCGCAACAGAGCAGGTTCTTACGGCTACAACGTTACCCTGTAGTAGAGCCGAGTGCTTACGTTAAGGTGTCGCTGATTGAGGCAGAAACAACAACAACAATAATAGTATTAGGAAATGGAAGAATGAAGAATATAAACAAATGAATTGAATTTTGATTAAAATATTTCGAGAAGCTTTGCAAACTCCCTTCAGAAGGCTGGCCATATTTGGTAAGAATTCACTCAGTTGATGTACCGATTGATTAATGACATCAGGGGCGGTAATACATACGGCGAGCTGGCAGAAACGTTAGCAGGCCGGGCGAAATGCTTAGCGGTATTTCGTCTGCCGTTACGTTCTGAGTTCAAATTCCGCCGAGGTCGACTTTGCCTTTCATCCTTTTGGGGTCGATTAAATAAGTACCATTTATGTACTGGGGTCGTTGTAATCGACTTAATCCGTTTGTCTGTCCTTGTTTGTCCCCTCTGTATTTAGCCCCTTGTGGGTAATAAAGAAATAGGTATTTCGTCTGCCGCTACGTTCTGAGTTCAAATTCCTTCGAGGTCGACTTTGCCTTTCATCCTTTCTGGGTCGATAAATTAAGTACCAGTTACGCACTGGGGTCGATATAATCGACTTAATCCGTTCGTCTGTCCTTGTTTGTTCTCTCTGTGTTTAGCCCCTTGTGGGTAGTAAAGAAATAGGTATTTCGTCTCCTGCTACGTTCTGAATTCAAATTCCGCCGAGGTCGACTTTGCCTTTCATCCTTTCGGGGTCGATTAAATAAGTACCAGCTACGCACTGGGGTCGATATAATCGACTAAATCCGTTTGTCTGTCCTTGATTGTCCTCTCTGTGTTTAGCCCCTTGTGGGTAGTAAAGAAATAGGTAATACTTACAAGTTAGTTTGATTTATTTATTTTGTTTTATTTTTGCAAACTACGACTCGTTTTATAAGTCCACTCAACAGTTTCTTATCGGAACCTTGTGGATACGGAGGAAGCAAGCAAAAACGAAAACAGTAAACAAATATGATCATGTATTTGGAAAAAGAGTAAAAGAGAGAAAAAGAAAAGATGGGAGATCTGCCGAAGAACGCCTGTTACGTGATGATGCTTATCACATGAAAACAAACAAATATCTGCGCTTTTCCTTAACGAAATATAAAAAGTAAAGTGACAATACATGGAGATAGTAAAAAAAAAAAAATATTTGAGTTTAGATTGATCGCTTACAAACAGGGAATCACGGCTGTCAGTGAGAAACTCTGTTATCAGATAAGAGTAGCTTGAAGGCAAAAAAAAAACCAACAAAAAAACAAAAAAAAAAAACAGTAAAGAGAAGCATGAAACTCTGTTGAAGCTGATCATTTGTTTACAGAAATATGGGACAGTGAGAAATCGCAGTCATCCTCTTAGGAAAGTACGCATTCATTATGAAGAAGATATCTGACGTGAGATAAAGTATTGGGTTGTCCGGAAAGTTCGTGCCGATTTATAATAGCTTACCTTTCGACTTATTTTAGAACATGGTTGAGTCCATAAAATAGGGTTTGACTACACCTCCATTTAGAGTACAGTTTAAGCTATCTTTTCGTGGAAGAAGGTTTATGTTCCTATAACCTGTGTTAATTCTGTAATCCTTTAAAATGGAAGATAAGAAAGTTCATTTTCGGCACATGATGCTTTGGGAACCAGACAAAAATTGCTGCAGCTTGGCTGGGATGTGTTACCCCACCCTCCATATTCACCACATATTGCTCCTTCGGATTTCCACTTATTCAGGTCTCTGCAGAATAGTCTTAAGGGTAAAAATTTCAAGTTACTGACTTTTGTGCTTTCCTTTAAAAATCGGCACGAACTTTCCGGACAACCCAATTTTTCAACACCAGGATGTAGTATGGCTGGAACAAATCCACAAGAAATAGTGTTGCTGCATTTTATCGAAATACATACAATAACAATAGTTGTAATCTTGAGACAGTGAAAACTACTTCAGGAGAGGAGAGCAATACAACAGACTTGATTATTGATTTCTGATAGAAAGAATCGACCTTCTGTTGGATTTACGAATTTACTTTTTACCATTGGGGTGTGGCTATACGAAGCCGACTGTCTTTGGCAGAAATGAATCAGGTACCACACACACATACACACACACACATACACACACAAAACAAAGGAAAATAAACAAAGTTACGAGGTTACAACTACTGACCAATAACATGCCAAAATATAATGAAAAAATTGTATACGTTTTGTCTGAATCTATTCCTCTAGAATCATTGTGTTAGCAACAATATCATGACAGTCTGCTAGGAAGACAGGGGAGTGAGCTAGGGATGTAATGAACATCTTCTAATCACCAGAAGTGCGGTACTGGGTGTGCAACGAAATAGGAGTTCGGTTAAAGTCTGGTTCCGTCACAAGTCAACGTTCGGAATTCCGCAGTAAAATTTCTGGAAAAATATTAACAGCTAATGTCTTATAATTAGCTGGAAGCTCTGTTAGTGACAGCAATATGACAAGTGAGAATCCATGTGATGGAATATAACTGGTTGTTGCAATAAGAGCAGTTTCTGGCTGAAACAAAGACGAAATTGCGAGTGCAAGATGAATTCGTTTGTGCCGTGTTGAGAATATGTCTGGTTATTTTTCTTCTGCGCCCTTTTAAAGCCTAACCAGGCTTATGGGCCCGGTTTCTCGGTTTCAATGGCGTATGTGTTCCCCAGCTGGACGGGATGCTAGTCCATCGCAGTGTTACTCATTTTTGCCAGCTGAGTGGACTGAAGCAACGTGAAATGAAGTGTTTTGCTCAAGAACACAACGCGTCTCCCGGTCCAGGAATCGAAACCACAATCTTACGATCATGATGCTGACAGCCTAACCACTGAGCCACGCGCTTCCACATTTCTGGTTATACTGGATGAAATATTTCTTGCTTCCGGTGCCTCTAGATTAAACGGGACAAGAAAGTGGAGTTTGACCGTTCCTAGGTTACCAGGAGTTGGGGTGCGAGTCGCCATGTGCACTACCATCTAGGAATGTGAGAAAACCTTCATTGGACAGGTACTTTAATTTTAGCAGTAACAGCTTTGTATTTGGCAGGGGTGTGCGTGGATAAATGTTTCATTCTGACGTAGAGCGCGTTGTTTGAAGCAATGTTGTCTTGGCGCGTGTAGCTCAGTTCAATATTATGCAAATTAAAGTTTGTAGTATTTATGTGTGTTTGGGAAACGCTACTTAGAGATAAAAAGTTCATGATTATATTCATAAAGAATGTACTTTGAAAGGAAGGGGAAACTAGCAATTCTCTTTCTGTCTTCAGCTTCTTCTTACTCAGGCCAATCCTCCGTACCGATTTGCTCTATTAGAGTGCGATTATATCGAAGATATCGCAATTAGAGGACAGACTATAAGTTCATCAACTGATATCGGCTGATAAGTTAATTATTGATGGGTTGGAGTGAATGTAATTTTTATTTACACTATCTAGTGTTTTTTTGATTTTCTGTAGTGAGAATTTGGTATGCACACCTCATATATATATATCTTTCGAAGGATGTAAGCTTAAGTGTGAAAACTGAAAAAAGTTGTGCTTTTCAAACTAAGTCTCTTGTATTATTCTTATGCCTCAAGCTGGATGCACAATCCTTCACTCCTAGAAATGCAATAAATTTATCATCGGTTAGCGGAAAGTCTGTGACAAAGGACGCTATTATTCACCAAAGAAAATATTAAAAAAAATTAACTCTCTTGGTCGTTTGGCAACACTTGATGTGACATATCTTATCTTTCACAAAGATAAGGCACATCATAGAAGTGGTATATATATATATATATATATATATATCCTTCGCCATGATAAAGCTCTAGCCACTACACATACTTTATTTTCTCTCCTTGTTTCTTTCTGTGTTCCTTCCTGTGGAAGAGCGTAGGCTCGAAACGTTAAAGACTTTTTCACTTCCCGAGCGTTATACTAATACATCTGTTTGTTGTCTACACCACATGTCTTCGTCTTTTGTTTTTAGTGTGAATTCCCCCTATATATATATATATATATCTATATATATATATATATATATTATATATATATATATATATATAATATATATATATATATATATATATATATATATATAGATATATATATATTGGCCTGCTCGCTTAGCCAGCGGGGTGGCGTCAGTTGAAGTCTAAAAAAAATGCGAAGCGCATTGTGACCAGTTATGTGTAACAACATCTGATAGTCTGGTCGGTCACGTGATCACGTATTATACATATTTATATATATATATGTGTGTGTGTGTGTGTGTGTATTTATGTGTCATTTACAGCTACTTCAACATATTTTATCGTGTAGTGTTACGACAGTGGGCCGTACTGTTTCGAAGTAGATAACCTCGTACTCTCGCCCGTCAAAAACACACCAGCCACTTGTCCTGTCCTGTCTCCCTCATTACTGCCAACGCCAACCTTATCGTATCTTAACGTCAAGATCTCCCCAAAACAATTCACCATTCTTTTCTACTCTAGGCACAAGGCTCGAAATTTTTGGGGAGGGAGGCCAGTCGATTAGATCTACCCCAGTACGCAACTGGTACTTAATTTATCGAACCCGAAAGGATGAAAGGCAAAGTCGACCTCGGCGAAATTTGAACTCAGAAGTAAAGACCGACGAAATACCGTTTGGCATTTCGCCCGGTGTGCTAACGTTTCTGCCAGCTCGCCTCCTACAATTCGTCAGCCATTTATCTCGAGAACTGTAACCATCCGGAATTCTGTTTGCATTTATATGCCTTTCTGGAAACATTGACCAGTAAATGTTTAACCCTTTCGTTACCAACTCTGCTGAAACCGCCTCTGGCTCTGAGTAAAAATGTCTTGCTTTCGTAAGTTTTGAATTAAAATTTTCCCCCAAACATTAGTCAGAATTAATTTTCCTAATACTAGCTCAATGATAACTGAGTTATTTTACTAAATTCTTTGTTATATTTAAAATAATTGAGAGAAACACAGAGTACCTCAAAATAATACAGAAACGAAAGGGTTAAGCTGAAGTCTGCATCAATATCACTTGAGAGGATCTGCAACGTTAAGTTTGGTTTGTTCCTTCTTGAGCCATGCCTGGCTAATAAGGGCCGGTTACCTGGTTTCCTTGGCGTATACGTTCCCCACCTGGACGGCACGCTGGTCCGTCGCAGGTGAGCTGCAAGATGCAGGAGGAAAGAGTGAGAGAAAGTTGTGGCGAAAGAATCAGCAGAAGTTTCGCCATTACCTTCTGCCGGAGCCGCGTGGAAGCTTAGGTGTTTCGCTCATAAACACACACATCGCCCGGTCTGAGATTCGAACCCGCGATCCCTCGACCACGAGTGCGCTGCTCTAACCACTAGGCCATCTGCCTCCACCCACCGTTAAGTCATGAATTATGAGCTGCATGTTCCAGATACGATAAGAAGTTAGTACTAACGAAAATGTTGGTGAGTTGTTTGACCTCATTTTGGACCCAGAAAAATTCTATAGTATTGTACACTTAGCTGCACGTACACAACGATTGTAAATGGAAACATTCTAAAATGAGGATAATATTTCAGCTTTTTAGTTGGGCAAGTGTTAAAGATGAATAAAATTCCACCTATAAGTTTGTTATAGACACTGTGTGAAGAACACTTTACTGGTGATATTTTGATGACGGAGAATACGATGAATGGTGAAGCCTATTTCCATATTGCCTCTGACAGATCGCTGTGTCGGAGGACATCTAATTAAACTTTGAATAACAATTCAGCAATTTACATCTGAGAGATCGCATTCTGATTCCGCCACGTCTGTCAGAATCTTTGATAAAAGAACTGAAGTGACGAGTGTAACGATATTGAAAGATACCTAAAAATACGGATCTGATCGATATTCTAAAGTATTTCCTACAAAACAGATACTTAATAATTCCGGGAAACAATCGTCTGACATTAAATAATATCGATTCTGACATGACTTACCTTGTTGTTCTTGGGGAAAATATAGACTTCTAGCTAGAAATGTCTTATATACTACATTTCCATTTCTTAATTTACGATGTGTAGGTGGCATTTTCTAATAAAAATGATATTCCCGAAATAATTTTCGAGATAATGTAGTAGAGGTTAAAGAATATTGAAGTCAGCAATATAGACTTAACCGAAAACAATATACAGACCGTCAATGCCCGTGTGGTTATCGTGATATAAATATATCCGCAAGCACAACATGCCTATATATATATATAACCATATATATATATATATATATATATATATATATATATAATATGGTTATATATATATATATGGTTATATATATATAGGCATGTTGTGCTTGCGGATATATTTATATATATATATAAACACATACATATATATATATATAGAAACATATACATATATATGTATATATATATAGAAACATATATATGTATATATATATAGAGAAACATATACATATATATGTATATATATATAGAAACATATATATGTATATATATATAGAGAGAAACATATATATGTATATATATAGAGAGAAACATATATATATATATATATATATATATAATATATATATATATATATATAACGGGAAGCTTTATGAAAATAAACAAAAGACGAAGGCAGGTGGAAAACAAACGAACAATTGTATTAGTATGGCGCTCAGGAAATATAAATAAAACAAGTCTTTAACGTTTCGAGCCTACGCTCTTCAACAGAAAGATACACAGAGAGAGAAAAACACAGAAGGAGAGAAAAAAAATGCGTGCAGTAGCTAACGAATCAACATGGCGATCTGATTTCGGCCAGAGGTCAAAGATCAAACATGAGATGCGAGAGCGAAATAAGGGGAGATATAAGAGAAAATAAAAATACAACAAACGGGACAGTTTATATATATATATATATAAACATATATATATGTGTATGTCTGTATGTATATACTTACATATGCATAGATGTATATATATATGCATATATATGTGTGTGTATGTATATATATGTCAATATCAATATATCTACACACACACCTTCTCAATTATTCTCTTCTCAAGTTAAAACTGCCAACGAAACGGATCTCTTTCAACACCTTTAGCAATAATTCTTTCATTCCTCTCTCTACTCTCTATTTATCGCCATCTCTGCCAATATACACGTAGAAATATATCAAGGAAACCTTATCTGAGTAATTTAAAACTTCATTTCTCTGTCACATCGTCCTGTGTTCTGTTTATACTATGGTGCGGTGGTGAAGCACGCTCAACTATTTGCTAACAGAGTTTCGTGTTGTTTAAAACATTTCCAGTGAAACAATAGAATTGTCTGTCTGCTGACACCAGTACCGGAGTAAGAAAGCCAGGTTCGATTCCAGGTCAAAGAAAAAGACAATCAGCTAGCATTCCGGGACGTATTAATAACACGCACCAAGTATGGATTCAGGACGTCCGTGTACTGCAAGCCGACCATCACTGGACGATACCCCAACTTCAACTCCCACTATCCATACAGTGTAAAGAGAGGGATTGCTCAGTGTCTAAAACATCGAGTAGTGAATATAAGTAGCGATCGTAATACCCATCACGAAGAAATGGTCACGTTCAATAACAATCTATTAAGCAACAACTACCCCCAAAACATACTATCTACTCTAATTATGAAGAAAAGAGGGGATGAAACCAATAAAATGTCCACAGTCTGTCTACCTATGTGAAAGGCCTCTCCGAAAAGATACAAAAGATATGCGGCCCATATGACATCAGGACAGTATTCAAAAGTGATACAAAACTTCGCAAATATCTCCTTCGAGTAAAACCACCAATAGAAAAGAATATGACTAAGAACTGCGCGTACACCAGCCCATGGAGCTGTGGTAGGTTATACTAAGGTGAAACATGCCACCCCCTCAAAATAAGAGTAGAGGAACACCGCAAAGCTGTGACACAGGGAGATATTGATAAATCGGGTATAACTGATCATGTATGGAAAAATGGAGACCACCTCTCCCTTCTATTATGAGACCCATAATAGAAAAGAACATTCAATTTGTTACCATTTAAACTTCTTAGTATATGAAATTGTATGAATACATCTTCGTAGCTGAAATTTTGACAAGTGCTACCACTTGGAAAGGCGGAGTCCATTATTGTATCTCCCTGGGAGATGGAAAACACGTCGAGTAAGGTCACGAAAAAGCACCCCTGAACATGTCATAAGGCCTTAACCCATGTGATATTTTGTGTGATCTGTTATTTTTAGCTCCAGAGCAAATAAATAAATAAATAAATAATTATCAGTCAATAAATAATTATCAGTCAATGTCCGCAATAGCCACTGCAAAAGTTACTGAGAGAAAAAAATAATTAATTTCCAGTAATTATATAAATTAGCATGTTATGTTGAATTGTTTTTTTAAACTTGAGAATAAAATTATATTTTAGGTTCTATTTTAGTTTATTTTTTTATGTGTGTAGTTTTATGAAGCTCAACTTGAACCATCTTCTAACTGGGAGGTAAAAAAATCCGAGTTAATTAATTTCCCCGGGCAAAATGAAAATTAAAGACTGTCAGCATATTTTTAAAGTAATTTGTCCTAAATATAGTGAATTAATGTAATTATGCTTATTTTCGATATTAATAAAATCAAAGTTGGGTATGTCTGTTCGCTTCTGTATAAGGATATCTTTTTTTTTAATGTGCTGTAATATTTGACGTAGTATTTCTCTTATTTCTAGCAGGTCGAGAAATTGTATAGATGCTCCCTCACTTGTTTTTTTTTATGTAGTTTCTTACAGTGTTCTATTTCTTTAATGCCCACAAGGGGCTAAACACAGAGAGAACAAACAAGGACAGAGAAACGGATTAAGCCGATTATATCGACTCCAGTGTGTAACTGGTACTTAATTTATCGACCCCGAAAGGATGAAAGGCAAAGTCGATCTCGGCGGAATTTGAACTCAGAACGTAACGGCAGAAGAAATACCTATTTCTTTACTGCCCACAAGGGGCTAAACACAGAGAGGACAAACAAGGACAGACATAGGTATTAAGTCGATTATATCGACCCCAGGCCGTAACTGGTACTTAATTTATTGACCCCGAAAGGATGAAAGGCCAAGTCGACCTCGGCGGAATTTGAACTCAGAACGTAACGGCAGACGAAATACGGCAACGCATTTCGCCCGGCGTGCTAACGTGCTGCAAATATTAATATAGTTATTAACTTCCCAATCTCCATTTTCTTCTTTTAAACGAATATAAAATATATTCTTTTATAAATACCTATTATTTTAAGGAAATTCATTTCCCTCAGATATTAGGTATTGAACCAACATTTCCTTGGTTGAAACCATCCCTTCCTGAGGTTAACACAACCTCTAATTAAATCTATCTATCTATCTATCTATCTATCTATCTATCTATCTATCTATCTGTCTGTCTGTCTGTCTGTCTGTCTGTCTGTCTGTCTGTCTGTCTGTCTGTCTGTCTATCTATCTATCTATCTATCCATCAATCTATCCATCCATCCATCTATCTATCTATCTATCTATCTATCTATCTATCTATCTATCCATCTATCTAGATATCTTATCTATATATTTAGGGGTTTCACACACATTCTGTCTAAAGTTACTGAGAGAAAAAATAATTAATCTTCAATAATTATATAAATTAGCATGATATTTTGGATTGTCTTTTTAAACTTGAGAATAAAATTATATTTTAGGTTCTATTTTATTTTATTTTTTTTTATGTGTGTATTTTTATGAAGCTCAACTTGAACTATCTTCTGACTGTGAAGTAAAAAAATCCGAGTTAATTAATTTCCCCGGGCAAAATCAAAATGAATGATTGTCAGCATATTTTTAAAGTAATTTATCCTAAATATAGGGAATTCATGTAATTCTGCTTATTTTCGATATTAATAAAATCAAACAAAGTTGGGTATGGCTGTTCGCTTGGGTATGTAACCGCACGTGCAATGTTGGCGTTTTTTCCTTAGTTTTCCTTCTTTCTCTTTGGACTTTCCTGTTTCCGATGAAGAGCTATGCTCGAAACGTTAACAACTCCTTCCATTCACCGAGCGTCAAACTAATATATTTCATTTCATGTGCACGTCCTCGCGTTCATTTTCTTCTTTTTCCTCTGTTTATGTACACACACACACACACACACACACACATAGGGATTTCACACATTTTCCGTCTAACAAATTTGCTGCATTTGGAAACAATCAGTTCTGCTGTCGCTAACGTGATTATTGTTACTGAACGAACAGAAACAAAAAGATGTATATAATGTGATCATCCTGCCATTCCCTTTAGGGATTGTATATCTAGGGGCTACTTTCTCTGATATGGCCATCCATTTTTTGTTTAACGATGGCTGGTTGTAAAAGTGAGGGAGAATTCAGTATTAGTTACACCAGGTCGGGCAATAATAGAAACTCCCTCCATTGTTGTTTAGTTTCGTGGATTATTGATGTTTCTCTAGTTTAGAGTCCAGGTTATACAGGTTATGCAGACCTGTCATCAAATTCGTTCCAGTGACAACACCACTATTCTTGTTTTCGAAATAAAAAAGGGCTTACATTATGCAATGTTTCGTGTACTTTCTACAGACGTTTCGATGCGGATTGCGGAAGATTTGGTTGCCATTTCTACAAAGTCGTGCATTTTGTCAGAAGTTTAGTTGCCGGAAGTCGAGTAAAATTTTGGCAAATCTTTTATACAGTACTGTGTTGTTAGTATATGTGTGATGCGCTTCTAAAAAAAGTGGAGGGTGGGAAAGTTAGTCCACCCAGGGAGGAAATTAAACGAGTTAAAGGCAAATTACTGGTATCAAATTATTTTAAAATTAGTTCTCTTTTAATCTTTTACTCTTTTACTTGTTTCAGTCATTTGACTGAGGGCATGCTGGAGCAACACCTTTAGCCGAGCAAATCGACTCCAGAACTTATTCTTTGTAAGCATAGTACTTATTCTATCGGTCTCTTTTGCCAAACCGCACCAGTATTTGTTGTAAACACACCAGCATCGTTTGTCAAGCAATGCTAGGGGGACAAACACAGACACACAAACATATACACACACTTATACATATATATATATATATATATATATTATGTGAAATAGAAAGATGAATAATCTTGTAGTAGATTAATCAAAAGTTTAACCGATACCTTAGTAGCAAAAATCACAGCAGTGAACAGCACGGTTGGAGTACAAACCCTGGCGTTGCAACCGTGCGTTGGTGCGGATAATTGAAATTAAAACATTATTGGTGAATTGAAGAAATGGGCTGAACGCAGATTGAACAGAAATCGTTTTATTTCATTCTACACGTGTTTCGAAAGGCACAAATTACCAAATCCGATTGAATAATGGGACCATATTGTGTCTTTCTCTTCAGGAGAAAAAAGGAAATCCGTTGGAAAAACAAAAACAGAACAGAGGCAGAGCAAAAAACAAATCGAACTGTGCTCCTAAGAGCCCATGGCGAAACTGTTTATCAGTGTATGTGAGAACCGGTGGCTGAAGAATTCAACAGGTCAGGCATCGGTCAATCATGTGGGTGAGGGGTATAGATGTTCTTTGTGACCGAGAATAAAGTTCTGACTATTTAAAGAATATGGATGTTTTATAAGGGGCGAGAAAAAATCTACTTAGAGACGTGTGTGTGTGTATACTGTTCTATATATGTGTGTGTTGGCGTAGGGGTAGAAAACATTTTTTGTGTACGTGTGTGCGTTTGATCGTTCGGCTGTCAGTGGCTACTGCCGTGATAACCGTTGGGTGGCAGAAAAAAAAAATAAAGAATTATATATTATATTATGTTTTATGTGTGTGTGGTGTGTGTTCATCTGAGCCTGCCTTGACAAGGAAACCCCCGCTGTGAAAAACAAGCCCCGTTTGTCTTACAGGAGTAATTTCCCTTGCAGTGGTTAATTGTAGATATCTTAAAATCTATTTCAGAATTTGTTACCAAGGGCTATGGGTGCCGGTCTTATTTATAAACGCTATTTAAAGGCCAGATAAGTGTAACGCCGCCAATGGGGGCATCGAAAAGCCGACTGTAAGAGCCCGTTTACCATCCGGCCTCTGGCAAACAAATATGGAAGAGTTCGGAGACACAAAGGTTGCACTGTCTTCTGCCCCTATCAAATGGGAGGGCCACCGACAAAATTGACCATTCCAGCCTATAGCTTAAGTTCGCATCCTTCAGTCGCCATATTAGCTTACTGAGTCCCGTGGTCTGGCGCTTGTTCACGTCCCGAAAAGTTGCGTAATGGTTGGAGACACGCAAAGACAATCTTGAGGATGATGCCCCTATATAAGTGAAGGCATCTGAGTCCGTGTAAACCTTGCATTGGTAGACGGCGTTTTTGATCTTGGAGTTCGCTGACGTGAATCTTACTCTGCTAGGATTGGTTTCTGAAATTAGAACTGCGTTCCTGTCACTATATTCGTTCCGAGACCTGCAGCCGCTTACTACTCTATTTTCCACTACGTCACTATTAACTATAGGAATAACCCCTGATTCTCCACTACTATCAGAGTGCTGTCATTGCTACTGCCCGTGGTACTGCTATTGCGGGAAATGATGCTGGGATGCTAAAGGGGCTCTCTACCCTACTCTCCCATTGTTCCATCAACACACAACACCCCTATTTATAACTATACCCCTAGTGGGTACTCCCTGGCTGGAGCTGAGATTATGTGTCACTGTACTGGCTCTCATATCATTATTACTACTATAATTATTCCTACTGAGCATTAAACCGGGCGGAAAGAGGCTGTGCCTCCGGAAAAAGGTGTGATAGGGTCTTAGTAAGTAGCCTATTATTATGGGAGGCGATTATCTGGGCGAGGTTTTTAGTGTTGGAGAAAGCTATCCTAACTTTATGTGAGTTAACCGTGGAGTAATATTGGAATTTCTGGGGAGTTATTGGCGATTGCTTGTCTAAACATGAGGGGGGTTAGTTCTAATCTGCTACCAAAGGGGATTACAAACCATATATGCTTATTCCTATCAGTGTGATGGGTCGGGACGCCACTCTCGCATTTGGGTGGGTGATTCTCGGATGAATAACGGGTCTTGGGTTAGTGTAAGACCTCCCGGACCGATTTGTGGTTGATGGTAACAATGGAGTAGGGTAGAGGAGCCCTTTAGCATCCCCAGCATCATTTCCCGCAATAGCAGTACCACGGGCAGTAGCATGACAGCACTCTGATAGATAGTGGAGAATCAGGGGTTATTCCTATAGTTAATATGACGTAGTGGAAAATAGAGTAGTAAGCGGCTGCAGGTCTCGAACGAATATAGTGACGGAACGCAGTTCTAATTTCAGAAACCAATCCTAGCAGAGTAAGATTCACGTCAGCGAACTCCAAGATCAAAAACGCCCGTCTACCAATGCAAGGTTTACACGGACTCAGATGCCTTCACTTATATAGGGGCATCATCCTCAAGATTGTCTTTGCGTGTCTCCAACCATTACGCAACTTTTTTCGGGACGTGAACAAGCGCCAGACCACGGGACTCAGTAAGCTAATATGGCGACTGAAGGATGCGAACTTAAGCTATAGGCTGGAATGGTCAATTTTGTCGGTGGCCCTCCCATTTGATAGGGGCAGAAGACAGTGCAACCTTTGTGTCTCCGAACTCTTCCATATTTTGTTTGCCAGAGGCCGGATGGTAAACGGGCTCTTACAGTCGGCTTTTCGATGCCCCCATTGGCGGCGTTACACTTATCTGGCCTTAAATAGCGTTTATAATAAGACCGGCACCCATAGCCTTGGTAACAAATTCTGAAATAGATTTTAAGATATCTACAATTAACCACTGCAAGGGAAATTACTCCTGTAAGACAAACGGGGCTTGTTTTTTCACAGCGGGGGTTTCCTTGTCAAGGCAGGCTCAGATGAACACACACACACACACAAAAACATAATATATATATATAATTTCTTTATTTTTTTCTTTCTGCCACCCAACGGTTATCACGGCAGTAGCCATGACAGCCGAACGATCAAACGCACACACGTACACAAAAAATGTTTTCTACCCCTACGCCAACACACACATATATAGAACAGTATACACACACACACGTCTCTAAGTAGATTTTTTCTCGCCCCTTATAAAACATCCAATATTTTAAATAGTCAGAACTTTATTCTCGGTCACAAAGAACATCTACACCCTCACCCACATGATTGACCGATGCCTGACCTGTTGAATTCTTCAGCCACCGGTTCTCAACATACACTGATAAACAGTTCGTCGCCATGGGCTCTTAGGAGCACAGTTCGATTTGTTTTTTGCTCTGCCTCTGTTCTGTTTTTGTTTTTCAACGGATTTCCTTTTTTCTTCCTGAAGAGAAAGACACAATATGGTCCCATTATTCAATCGGATTTTGGTAATTTGTGCCTTTCGAAACACGTGTAGAATGAAATAAAACGATTTCTGTTCAATCTGCGTTCAGCTCCATTCTTTAATTCACCTATATATATATATACTATATATATTATATATACATACATATATATATATATATATAATATATATATATATATATATATATATATACATACATATATACGAGGGACTTCTTTCAGTTTCCGTCTACTCACAAGGCTTTGGTCGGCTAGAGGCTATAGCAGAAGACACTTGCCCAAGGTGCCACGCAGTGGGACTGAACTCGGAGCCATCTGGCTGGTAAGCAAGCCACTTACCACACAGCCACTCCTAGTTCTGTTAATTTCTGGTTCAAATATATTTTTGGGTTTTAAGCACAAGGGTAAAAACTTGGAGAACAATGTGTTAGTCAATATTAGCGACCCCAAATTTTTGGTTAGGTTTAGGGTCAAATCATTCGAAGGAACTGAACAGAGAAAGTTAAAAGCCGAGAAAAATCCTGCAAAACAATTTTGCGACGCTCTAACAATTCTACTAGCACGCCTCCTTTTTTGGTTTAAATAATGTACACAAAGAAAACAAAAAACAAAAGCAACAACAACAAAACCGTGTAGCCATTAAGAAAGATGGCTGCTAAAGACGAAAGAAGATTGATCGGTTTTAGAATATTTAATGATAATATGTATAAATAATTAGATATTCAGAGTTCTATATTACCAGGCTGAATTGTACAAGATGTTCCTGTCAAGAAATTCATAAAATATAAAACGATTTTTTGGTTTGTGTTATGGTAGCTGTCGGTGTTCAGCATGTGGTGCATTTATGTCCGTGCTGATCCGGAGCTTGTTTGAGCTTCGATATCACCACGCGGTTGTTGCAAAAAAATATCTTCATGTACAGAATTAAGTCGCTCAAATCTTTGTGAATGGAATCTTGGAGAAGGAAACTGTACGGAAACGCTTCAAAAAGTCATAGTTTCTGTTCTTTGTTCCTTCTCGAGCCATGCCTGGCCCATAAGGGCCGGTTTCCCCGGTTTCCTTGGCGTTTAGGTTCCCCACCTGGACGGGACACCGGTCCGTCGCAGGTGCAGGAGGACAGAGTGAGAGAACGTTGTGGCGAAAGAGTCAGCAGAAGTTCGCCATTACCTTCTGCCGGAACCGCGTGGAGCTTAGGTGTTTTCGCTCATAAACACACACATCGTCCGGTCTGAGATTCGAACCCGCGATCCCTCGACCGCGAGTCCGCTGCTCTAACCACTAGGCCATGCGCCTTCACTTTTTCGTTCTTTGGTAGCAAGTTTAATCTGTCGTTAGTCTTAACATTACCATGTGAGTTTCTTCAGGGCCTTTAGTGGTGTCGGTTTTGAAGCAGGCATTTGAGCAGAATCAGTCATCTATGTATACTTTCCCTCCTTTCCTCCACGAATTTCTAAGGTCCTGAAAATGTCATGGGTACACCTTTCGTCCTTCTGTTTAAGCCATTAAATTGTCTTTAATTTTGGTACACTGTCAGCAGAACAATGGTACTTAATTTTATATCCCTCAGAAAAAAGGAAAGTGAAGTTAACCTGACAACGGTTTGACCAATTAATAAAGGAAAATAATGAAATATTTTTGTGTGAAACAAATCCTCAAACAACTCTGAGTGTTAAGTCATTTAGATTTTATCTTTTAGGCAGATATAAATGTCATAGATTTCAGTTAATTTTTATAACACTGCATATATATTCATAAAAAAATACACAAGATGTTATTGCCTTATGATTAAGGAATCCATCTGATGAAATCATATTTGAAAGTTAGTAATAAGACAATGATATAACAATGATGTAACAGTATGCATTGAGCCTGAAGATTAGTAATAAAACAATGATATAACAAGCAAGCATTGAGCTTGAAGGTTGGCAATAAGGCAGTGATATGACGATATGGTCGATATTAAATGATTATAATAGAAGAATTTCGGGTTAGCCTTCTAGGAATATTGAATTAGGAGGGTTTTTGCTTTCTCCGAATTGAATTTGTTTCTCCGAGATAGTTACTAGAAGCATTCATACAATAACGGCTCGATTTAATCATGTTTACACGCAGTTTTTGTAACAATTAGCCTTCCTTCTAAAGACCACATTTACTACTATTATTGTTGTTTTCAGCTAACACCCCAAAATAATCCATGTGTCAGAGAATAAATAAGTAAATGGAATATGTTTTTAAAGGAGACGGATCATACCTCATGATTGTTGATTTTACAGGGATTTTTAAATATAGAAAAAAATGAAGGCATCATCACTTATAAACCATTCTCGGGCAGTGGATGCTTTAAGTAGACTTCACCTAAGGTATTTAAGGGCCAGGTTTGCGGAGTTTACCACCCAAGTACGGGTACAGTCCACCCGAAGGACTGTCGCAAAGCTTATGTCAGCCCAGCAGCGCTCACAAAGATTGGACCAACATTATGTTAGATGAGACTTGTCCAACTTGTACTTATTTGTACTTGTACTTGTGACGGCATTCACCGGCTTCTTATCTGAGGAGAAGTTTTGTGGGAATATTGAATTCACAAGCGGTCCCCAACATATCCCGAGTGACGGGACACCCTGTTTGCCACGGAGTCTCCACAGACGCAGGGACAGAACGACCTCGAAGCCACCGGTTGCCGATCAGACGCCTCTTGGAATTTTCACCAGAGCCCCGTTGGCCAGGCTGCGGCTCTTATACCGATCGGTGCCAGACCAATCCGCCTTGGGTGGCCCTACCAGGAACCGAAGTTCTCGATGGCATAGCTCTGACACGGCCCGTTTACACCACCCTGCCGCTTTGAGGAGGGGTTGGACTTTAGGGTAGCAAACTTGTGGAGATATGTTGTTAAATCTGGAAGCCCATAGCTAGGAAATGAATGTTTTAAAAATACGAAAATTACTGAGTTTAAATTTTACCTTATCTGGTCTTATTGTAACTGAATTGACGTTTCACTTCAGCTTAGAATCACGAGTGTCGTTCTCAACTGCGCAATTCCTACGCTATGTGGTTCCTCAATAAATTTTGCCAGCCGTTCCAGCCGTTTATTTTCAGTCAAGTACCACTGCATATGATGTTAATAATGATAACATTGATATAAAGAGTCTACAAGCAGATGGGAAAATAGGAGGTTTTTTAGAGATATCAGAGGTAACGTGTCTCTAACAAGGTTCGAACTATTAAGTTTTCTTGATAATTGGGTATTCTACTGCCAAACAGTCAGTCTGTTGACTATTTAGCATTCATTAGTAAATACAAAAACTTCAACACTGAAGACATATCTTCTAAGCCGAATTCCTCGTTTTGCTCGTCAACAAAGCAAAGATCTGGCAGTTAAAGGAAAGTAAAACCAGAACATAAAATTTCCAGTAATCGCCTATTTTTTTATGTCTTGATATTGCAATATAAAGTCTTCGCAATTTTCTCTGTATTTAAAATTTTGTACAATAGGGTTATATTGTGAGACATTTCCTTAAACCAGAATGAAGTACATAACAGAGTAAAGCCAAACGGAAACAGAGGAAAACCTAATCGATCAACGTGAATAGGAAGCAAAGTAAGTCTGGCAATAAATACTACTTATACAGAGGAAATTAAATATTTCACATTCTTTTTATCGCTTAGACAGCGGACTATTGCTTGTGACTATTTCTTGTGAGAAACAAACCACAGAAAGAAGACAAAAAAAAAAAAAATCAAAATCAAGTAAGTTAACTCAAAACAACAAATCTACTACTATAGCGATTATAAATGATTGAAAGTCACTATAAAATATTTTAGAGCAGACAATGTAATCTCAACAATTTAACAATATTTTGTAGACGACCAGAAGAGATCGTGGCTGAAAATATAGTAAATATTTATAGAAACTGGACTAATTCAGACACTATTTTGTTTTCGTTTTAGCAGCAACTATTCTGGCTTTCATTCCGTGTATGATCAAATCTGCATTAAAATAATTTTGCCGCTATATTTGAATAAATGGCAAGGACCATTTAACTCATAAAAATGGCATGGCTTTTAATAATGCACAAATATGATAATAGATTTAACTAATTGCTTCTCTCTGAGCATTAATCAATTAATTTTGTCAAATACTATCTCTTGAAGTAGTCGGACGATTTTAATTCGATTACAACTTTGAATTACAAATGTACCGTTGGCACATGTACCGTAAGGTTACAATCCAATTTTGGCATTCAGTGGTGTTCCTGGCAAAAACACTTAACATTTCTTATTTAATAACCCTGCCTAATTAGAAAGTAAGTGGCTACTTCAACGAGACGTTAACTTACGATAATGTTAGTATCTTTTACGGTGCAGATTTGGTTTTAATTTTACAGAATATTGACAAAAATAGTGGGTGGTTAAAGAAGAAACTAAAGGCTAATGTAAGTTTGCTCCAATTAATTAGATTTAATCGCTTCTTCACGAGTAGGGCGTAATAAAAGAAATGGAAATATAACAGCTAATTCAATCTATGATAATACATAATTTGGAGTTTATAGTTTACTTCGAAAATCGAATAAGGCTGTAGCAATGGATAAAATCTTAAATATCCATTACTATAGATACAAGTGGGAAGTCGAAAATTATCCACACTTTCGCCAAGACTTTCCTTAGGTTGGCCGAAATCCCGTCAGCGTTTGCATGTAAAAGGTAGCGAACTTGTGGTTACGTAACCGAAGTTTGACCCTGATCGCCCCAGTTTTCTTAATGACCGCTCCGCTGGCAATGCGCACTAAGGAAGAACAGAGATCAGTGATCCAGTTTCTCCGGTCTGAAGATGTTTCAGGAACTGAAATTCATCAAAACATATGTGGATAACGCTCTGCTATGAATAAGTGTGAATGAGTGGATCAAGAAGTTTGAAAATGGCCAGCCAAACGTAAAGAACGAAGAGGGTGCACGACACCCATCAACCGCTATCAACAGATCCAAGAAGTTCGAGAGATGATTGTGGCGAACAGACGAGTGATCATCGATGAGGTAGTATGTTCTCAGAAAATTACTCATGGTTCTGCATACGAACTCATCCAAGACAAGCTTCGCTTCCCTAAAGTCTGTGAGAGATGAGTGCTAAAAAAAATCTTATCAATGTGAAGTCGCAGGGAGATCTGTCAACGCTTACATATTCTTTACTACCCACAAGAGACTAAACACAGAAGGAACAAACAAGGACAAACAAACGGATTAAGTCAGTTATATCGACCCCAGTGCGTAACTGGTACTTATTTAATCGACCTCGAAAGGATGAAAGGCAAAGTCGACCTCGGCGGAATTTGAACTCAGAGATCTGTCAACGCTTACTCGTCCTCTACGAATGTGAAGGTGAAGCATTATTGGAGAGAATAGCCACGAGAGATGAGATCTGGGCACTTCACTTTGAGCCAAAGTTCAAAAGGTAGACTATGGAGTGGAAGCAGCCGTAATCGCCAGCGAAAATAAAATTCAACGTCCAACCTTGTACGGAAAAGTGATGCTAAGCATTTTGGGGGACGAAAAAGGGGTGTATACTAAAACATTACATGGAAGAGAGGTTTACAGTCGCCGGTGTAGGCTACAGAGAAATGCTCGGTTATGGTTGCACGAAAATGTATGCCCTCTACGGCCTCCCACACCGTTGAAACCATTAGAAAATTAGGTTTTAAGTTGCTGGTACACTCTGCATACAAACTAGATGTCGCTCCTTCCGAATATCTCCCCTTTTTGGATCGCTAGAACATCCTTTACTACGGATTTGCTACGGATGAAAAAATGCGGGGAACGGTGCATCAATGCCTGCAAGACACGCCGAAAATCGAGTAACAAGGACAAGGAATATATTGAAAATATTGTCTTTTTCAAATTTGGTTGACAAGATTCAGATTAATGAAAGCAGACCAATTCCATAAACTCTTGCTGCCTTGTGAGCATTATCCATCTTTTATTCATCGTTCTCCCACGCAATCAGCTTGTATAATCCTAGTTTTTCAAATATCATTACGAGGCTATTCTAGATAGAATGTGGAGGCGCAATGGACCAGTGGCTAGGGCAGCGGACTCGCGTTCGGAGGATCGCGGTTTCGATTCCCAGACCAGGCGTTGTGTGTGTTTATTGAGCGAAAACACCTAAAAAGCTCCACGAACTCCGGCAGGGGGTGGTGGCGACCCCTGTTGTATTCTTTCGCCCCAACTTTCCCTCACTCCCTCTTCCTGTTTCTTGAGTAACGCTGCGATGGACTGGCGTCCCGTCCAGCTGAGTGGGGGACAAATACGCCACAGAAACCGGGAAGCCGGGCCCATGAGCCTGGATAGGCTTGGAAAGGGCACATAAATAAATATATTCTAGATAGATAACTCAGCAGCAAGGTTTTATAAATCTAAAGATTTCATAGCTCTCTCTTCTATTTAGCATGCCTGATCCGAGTTTGTTTATATACAATCTCGCTTACGATGCTGTTCTAGATAGCTACCTATGCAATAAGGGTCTACTAATCTTTTAAAGGAAAGCACAAACATTACATCTTCCTATTTAATCTCTCATCCATTAACCATTTGGTGGTTCGATTAAAAAAAAAGTCAACCAAAAAAACAAAAACGAAAAAGCTCCAAACCATTCGATTGATTCTTCTAACTAACCAATCCTCTGATTCTACCAAGAAATCAATTTCGTGATTCCACAATGCCTATTATAGAAACGGTATTATTTAACTTTAGAATATATCCACACGCAAAAGAACATTTATTTTAGCGTTTCCTTTGTGGTTGCTAACATGGAACAACTAATAACTATGTAGTTTCTTGTGAGACAATGCTTCTCATTGAGTTGCGCTTATTCAAGATATACTTACGAAAACTCGAGGGAGAACATTCCTCATTGTAATTTTTTTTCTTACAGAATCTTCTTACGGTTTAATTGTTCCTCACTTTATTAGTAGAACCATTTATTTAGCGTCACACTTTTGATGAGACACGAAGATGTAAAAGATATTTCCAGTAAGCTTTTATAATTAATGAAAGAAGTCGTTCGGGGGCATCGATGATGAGTTAATAATATTCACTGAGCGCATCTGCCAATATATGGCTGTGTGTATGTGTGGATATATACATACATACACACATGCATACATACAAAAATATATACATACATGCATACATACACCCCCCACATATATATATATATATATATATATATATATATACATTATATATATATATACATATATATATATACATACATATATATATATTATATATATATATACATTTATATATATTATATATATATATATACATTTATATATATATACATTTATATATATATATATGTATATATATATATATATGTATATATATATATATATATATACATACATATATATTATATATATATATATAATATATATATATATATATTTATATTTATATGTGTGTGTATGTGCGTGTGCGTGTGTGTGTGTGTGTGATTAAGTGACTGAGAACGTGTATAAGTATATAAATATGTATTGTGTGTATCCACGTACGAATATCGCTGCTTTTTTCGCAGGTTTTTTTTTTATATTCTGACTTCTTTTCACAGGTTTCTTCGTTCTTTATAAATGCTACTTTTTCCAGATTGCATCGTTAGCAGCAATTGTTTAATGGTGAAAGTCTAGCAATCGGCACGTGATTATAACTTTGAATTATCATTGTCAAGACAATAAGAATCGTTAGTCTTTTAGAAACCGAACAAAACAAAAGTCCGAATCAAATCAAATTCGTCGGAGATGTGTGCGATGTTGGCTTCTGTTTTGACTACGTGCGAGGTCAGCTTTAATATGATGCGAGAAGTATAATCAAAAGAATTAACTTTCATATATTACTGGTAACATATTGAAGTTAATCTCACCTAGAAAGCAGAGTAATGTAGATAAATAATTCTATAGTCACGGCTGCCATTTTGAAGACGTGTTAATTTGGTGTCTTACTTAAAGGTAAAAGCGATAAAGTGTGATGCTAAATGATAGAGATAATTGCATTAATTGCACTGTATTAATACTATTTATGATGAAAGGCAACGCCAAAGCAAACAAGGAAAACTCGCTTTGCGATTGACTTACTTGGGGTATGATAATGGGTGTATTATATATCCTATTATGGCGGCGAGCTGGCAGAAACGTTAGCGCACCGGGCGAAATGCTTGGCGGTATTTCGTCTGTCGTTATGTTCTGAGTTCAAATTCCGCCGCGGTCAACTTTGCCTTTCATCCTTTCGGGGTCGATAAATTAAGTACCAGTTACGCACTGGGGTCGATGTAATCGACTTAATCCCTTTATCTGTCCCTGTGTGTCCCCTCTGTGTTTAGTCCCTTGTGGGTAGTAAAGAAATAGGTATTTCGTCTGCGGCTACGTTCTGAGTTCAAATTCCGCCGAGGTAGACTTTGCCTTTCATCCTTTCGGGGTCGATAAATTAAGTACCAGTTACGCACTGGGGTCGATGTAATCGACTTAATCCCTTTATCTGTCCTTGTTTGTCCCCTCTGTGTTTAGCCCCTTGTGGGTAGTAAAGAAATAGGTATTTCGTCTGCGGCTACGTTCTGAGTTCAAATTCCGCCGAGGTAGACTTTGCCTTTCATCCTTTCGGGGTCGATAAATTAAGTACCAGTCCATCATTATGCCTTTCAAAATTATGCCTGGAGTATCTTTACCTCAAAGAAATATTGTAATTGTTGGGATTTTAAGTCTTACCCACTCCTTGAATTACAAGAAGTATTCTTTCTCAATATTCAATTGAAGACTTTTTTTTCGCTTTGTTTGAAAAAGATCTCATAAATACTAGAATCGATTGATTAAGTTGAGCCCCAAGACTTTTTATAAATGGAAGTCACTCTGAATAAGACGTCAAGCAACCGGCAATAAAATAAGGCTGAAGCATTCACTTCGTGTGTTGGAATTACGAAAGAAGAATAGTAAAACGATAAACGGAAGATATGAAATAATTAAGATGATATTTATGTGTGAAATGAGAAGGAAGGGAGCTGGATAAAAAGAATGTTTGTAGAAAGAAACAACAACGGTAGAAACACTTCTTAGAAGAGGGGACAGCAACAGTAAAAGACGACTCACTGGATTAGTAACCTTTAGGAAGAGTGGCGACTAGTGAAGTATTTGTGGCAGAGATGTAGAAGAAAAACATAGAACGCTTCACGAATTTGCATGTTATCCTTGTGTAGGGACCATGCTAATCCTCTCTGTATCGTTCTAATTTTAGACTATGTAAAAGCTAGTACAAAAAAAAAAAAGAAAAATATAAACTCTGAGCGATTCCTTACCCTTAAAAGGAAACTTCACTCTTCCTTCCATTTCTATTTCTTTACTACCCACAAGGGGCTAAACACAGAGGAGACAAACAAGGACAGACAAACGGAATAAGTCGATTACATCGACCCCAGTGCGTAACTGGTACTTATTTAATCGACCCCAAAAGGATGAAAGGCAAAGTCGACCTCGGCGGAATTTGAACTCAGAACGTAACGGTAGACGAAATACCACCTAAGCATTTCGCCCGGCGTGCTAACGTTTCTGCCAGCTCGCCGCCTTCCTTCCATTCCTTAGTAAATTCTCTCTCTTTTTCTCCCGCCCTTATTCTGAAAGCAACCGAAGGTGGCAGCACCAACAGTTGCCAGTCAAATTTCCCAAGAAGAAATGTCCTGGTAACGAGTTCAAGATAGAATATATCAGAATATATCTGTGAAGTACAAGACAAGAATGTTTGATACATCAGCGACCATGGGGCTGTTTATAGAATAGTGATACAAAGCAATATCTTTTCGATGCTAGTAATTCCTATCTTATAAATCAGGTCTGTATTTATATGAACTACACAGATATCAATAACTCAATATCCCAGTCAGAATTTTATGTTGGTACATGATTATCTATTTCGGGTAGGATAAAGGAATTAAATCAATGCAGTATTAAACACGTGTAGTGTTAAGATGATTCAAAGACAGAATCAGTGCGTGTCTGTGACACAGAACGGGACAACGCTGGACTTTCTGAATTGCAGGTGCAATCTATCTGGCGGGGATTCTGTACAGTTTCCGTCAACTTAATTTGATTCGGGTGTAGATTGAACCGCGGCTATAGAAAATGATATTTGCCTAAGAGGTTATGTATTGGATTCGAACCCGGACGTCATTGCTGCGAATCGAACGTCTTTGATCTTTTGGCCATTTCTGCACCTACACACACACACACATACACACACACACACACACTCACACACACACATACTTATCAGTACGGCTACTTTTTTCTAAGTTTGTGAAGTGATAACACCGACTTGTACCTAATAACAAAACTCCGCCATCACCACTATAAACATTATCACTATCACCGCTACAACAACCAACACCGCCTGCACCGCCGCCACCGCCTCCACCGCCTCCACCGCCGCCACCGCCTCCACTGCCACGACGACGAACACCACCACCACCATCACCACCATCACTACCACCACCACTACCACCACCACCACCACCACCACTACCAGAACAACTACTATCATCATCATCATCATCATCATCATCATGGATATCTCCACCAACGACATCGTTGTCTTGTTCTTAACATACCACCAGCATCACCACCACCGGCAGCAGCAGCAGCAGCACCACCACCACCACCACCACCACCATTACCCTCAACTATTATCCCACTCGTCAGTACCATCGTCATCACCGCCATCGCCGCCATGATAAACCACACTTACTTACCATCGCCATCACCAACAAACAGCCGAAGAAATCTAATTCTTTTATTCCGTTCCGAACAGTGACTACGGAATCCGATGCATTCTATCATACGCTTGTCTATCTCTCAGCAATGCAATCCAACAGATTGTTCATTCAGGTGTACGCTAATCCATCCGTCAATTCATTTATCCATCAATCTATCCATAAAACCGCAACCCGTCGATATAATCCATTCATCTACCTATCCATTTGTTCATTCATCTAACTAGTTAGCTATCAATTTCTGCTTATATCAGCCAACCAGTGAAGCAGCGAGCCAACCAAAGCAGCCATTTGTTTGCCCACGAATCTCATATATCTTCAAAGTATCTCGGCGCAGGAGAAGCCTGTTTCGCTAAGAACATTAATTACCATTTATTCTGCAATGGTAATGATATTTAGTTGAGTTTGTGGGACAGCGACCTTATTGAGCGAATAGCCACTGGTTCGAATCTCAGCAGTGTCGTTAATCAGTTTGCTTCTTTATTTTGGGTAGGACTACACACTCCAATGCGTCCTTCCTTCTCGAAGACGTCTGGTTGCAGTTTGAGATGAGAAAGATTTGGCTACTACTACTACTACTACTGCTGCTGCTGCTGCTGCTGCTGCTACTACTACTACTACTACTACTACTACTACTACTACCACAACTACATACAAAGACTATACATTGTAACTGATGAGTAATTTCGTGTTGTTTTTGTTTTTAGTTCTGCGCTTAAATGTGGAGTAAGAAATATGATTCTGATCTTGTCATCTGTTGATTTAGTTTCGATACCCACTCGGAGACATCGCAGTTCATTCACATTGCCAATAGGGATTATATTAATCCTTCATTTCTAACTTTATAATTGCTTTAGGTGTCACTGTGTTGAACATTCAACGCTACAGAATTTTACGATCCCTAGATTGAGTGGTTAGAAAGTCCGCTTCACACGCATCAACTGGTCTCACGTTCGGTTCCATTGATTGGTAGACGAAGCAAGTGTATTTACCATGGACTCGGGTCGGTCGTCAAAATTGTTGTGAGTGGACGAAAACTGTATGGAAGCCCATCAGTTTGACTGTACCTGTAGTTCAAAAGTCCTCCCTTGTCGCACTCATGTCACGCTGATCCTACCATAGAATTCGTTTCTACTCTAGGCGCAAGGCCCGAAAGTTTGGGGGAAGGGGCCAGTTGATTGGATCAATCTCAGTACGCGACTGGTACTTAATTTATCGACCCTGAAAGGATAAAAGACTAAGTCGAACTAGTCGGAATTTGAACTCAGAACGTAAAGACAGACGAAATACCAATTTCTTTACTACCCACAAGGGGCTAAACACAGAGAGGACAAACAAGGACAGACAAACGGATTAAGTCGATTACATCGATCCCAGTGCGTAACTGGTACTTAATTTATCGACCCCGAAAGGATGAAAGACAAAGTCGACCTAGTCGGAATTTGAACTCAGAACATTAGGACAGACGAAATACCGCTAAGCATTTCGCCCAGCGTGCTACCGTTTCTACAAGTTCGCCGCCTTAATCCTACAAGAGGATTCGTTTCTACTCTAGGCAGAAGACGCGAAATGTTTTGGGAAGGGGCCAGTTGATTAGATCAACTCCAGTACGCAAATGGTACTTAATTCTATCTACCCTAAAAGGCAATGTCCACCTCGGCGGAATTTGAACTCAGAACGTAAAGACAGACGAAATACGGCTAAGCATTTCGCTCGGCGTGCTAACGTTTCTGCCAGCTCACCACCTTAATCCAACCGGAGAATTACGTTAAAGGTAAACCAGTCTGTGAGATATGGAGGTACTGAACCACTCCGCTAAATTCAATGTATATGTTGTCCAGGTGATCAACAGAGATCATTAAAATTTATTCCCTGCTATCTATTACTTGTATATTGAAGAATATTTACTTTGCATTGTAAACATTAATTTAATACGTGTTTATCTCTAACGCTCAACTGCTGCACCCCCATATAATGGTGGACGCGTGTCGGTTTCGAAGATGTATATTCAATTGTTTGGTCAGGTGAATTCCCGTGTAAATGGCTGAGTATTTGGCAGACATCCATAACATAATCCCCTTGAGGAATCAGTGTCAACGTTATGCTTTTTGAATTTCAAGTGGAAGTCGCCCCTTGAGCTTCAATGCCGTTTCTCAACAAATGTTTCCTCAGAATGTATGAGTCGAATCGACATTATATATAAAAAAAATGACAGCTACTTAACACTCTGGGATCTTGTTGCTTCGAAGCAAATTTCCTAAACGTTCGACCATACTTTAGCCGCGCCCAAAATGAGCAGCGCCACATGAGCAGTTGGTAGTGACCTTAGGGTGTGACAAACCTTCTTAGATACCTACAGGATGTGACGATCCTGTCCTACATGACACCCAGACTCGGCTACTGGCTTCAGCTGTCAAGACGTGGAACGAGTGCTTATCCAGGGTTACAGATCCGTACCACAACTTCGAAATTCTGAACTGAGATCCCGTAAGTCGGTGCCAAGCACGTCACGTGGCGCTCCATGGAAAGCGGAAGGGATTAATACTTAGACTAATACTAAGAATTGAACCATAGTGTGGACACACACTATCGTGGGGACACACACTATCGACTTGTAATTCTGTAATTGCCAAACGAGATCCGCCATATTATTGTCCAACCTTTCGAATCAGCAGACTCCGCGATGTCTTGTCATTCATGGAAAATAACATGAAACGTTCTTAATTACAGTTGATTTCTCTATTTGTAACACTTCAAAAACAACAAATGGAATATCTCCAGACTTAAGACCTGTCTCTTACGCCAATGATACTTTTTTTTTCTTCTTCTTTTCGTTTTTGTTCTTTTACAGTTCACAGCCCGAGGTTAGTAAAAAGATACGTTAAAAGACAGTTTGCAGTAAGCTTTGAAATAAATTGAATGTACAAGATCATAAGA
>NW_021832863.1:70000-77500 GCF_006345805.1 Octopus sinensis
ACAAGCCAATTGATATTAAAGATATATATATATATATATATATATATATATAATATATTATTTTTATAATATCAATACATATAAACATATAAATACTATATATATATATATAATATATATATATATATATATTTCAATATATATATATAGTATATATATATATATATTGTTTTTATATATATATATATATATATATATTTATATGTATGTATATATGTATATATATATTTAAAATATAAGTTTAGTGTTTTTATTCCCAGTTTCAAATCGCTTTTATAGATTATATGAAAATATATTTACACGAAGGCACAGTATTTCTTGTCAGAGACAAGACGTGTAAGCATATTAATTGAATCTCTGATACAATGTAAAAAGCTGTAGAGATTACTACACTAGATAACATCTCTGATCTTGCTGCAATATAAATTTAAGCTTTAAATCCTCAGAGCGCATTGACCCACGAATCGAACTATTGTGAAATGAAATTGTTATCGTCTTTCCGGAGAACACATGTCGTAAATCCTCGAGTATAACGCGTATATTTTTCCCAAAATTTAAAAGTCAAAATCCTCTTGTGCGTACTATATACGAAGTTAAAAATGAAAAATAATTTCTAAGCCAATGTCCGAGCCTCTATTTGCTGTCCGGCATGTGTTATTCAGACGTATTTTGTGATGTCGGGCGCGAAAATACCTTAAGCTAAGCCTGAAAGCAATGAAGTCCTAAAAGAATCATCCATAACTTGCAGTAAGCAACATTCATTAAACGTTATTATTGTTATTTCTTTATTTTCTGCAAACAAAATGCACAAAAAAGCTACACGCTTGCATTATGATATATATACAATAATAATAAAGGACGTTACCGTATACAGTTTTACAAACTAAGAACGTTATATAGACCTCCTTGGCTCAAGTTAGAGAAGGGTTGCGTATTATACACAAGGTTTAGGTTTTTCAGAGGTACAGTATTATACTCAAGGGCGGACTATACTCGATGATTTACAGTACTCTGCCAACGTGTTTTATTCCCGAAATTACCGCACTGTTTAGATTTACTACAAAAGGATTTTTATACAAAGATTAAGTCAAGACAGAGCCATGAGTGTATACTCTTTTATTCATTTATTGGTTTCAGTCATTTGACTGCTGCATGTTGGAGCACGACCTTTAGTCGAACAAATCGATCGCAGGATTTATTCTTTGTAAGCCTTGTACTTATTCTATCAATCTTTTTAGCCGAACCACTACTCGATGGCGGGGGATAAACACAGACACACAAATATATACATACATATGTATACGTTTTTCATTTTATTTCAAATCCGAAAAAAAGTCTATGGTGTATACTTTTAACTTGAAATTCTATATTTCGAGTTATAATACCTTCTTCAGGACATCTTCGGAGAAACTCAACCTGAAACCAAGGGTTGCAAAGCGAGTTTGTAAACCACAAAGTCACGTTACCCTCTGTTCAGTTTATGTTTCTTGCGTAACATCCAGTGTACAATACACATAAAATGATGACTGCTTTTAAGGCGGCGAGGTGGCAGAATTGTTAGTCTGTGGGACAAAATGCATCGCGGCATTTCGTCCGTATTAACTTTCTGAGTTCAACTTCCACCGAGGTCTACTTTGCCTTTCATCCTTTCGGAGTCGATACAATAAAAACCGGTTGATTGCTGGGATCGAAAAAGTCGACTTACCTCATTTCGCGATATTTACAAGCCTTGTGCTAAAACTAGAAAGCTGATGTTTTTGCATAACTTTTGCGTTAGTGTACTGCATAGGGCATCCGCTTACAATGTGATTTACCGCTTCTCGTTTCATTCCTCATAGTCTACATATAGGTTATTTTACAGTTTTCTCCATGTTATATCTCACATAACTAATTCATAACGCATGCTTTTATGCTGCACATATGAAGGCTTGCGTTTTGACCACAAGGTCTCATCTTCGCATCCTTTCCAAACGCATTTGCTTATCTACTCCATTTTTCACGCCTCTTATATATTACCCATGGATCATTTTACCTATTCAATTTTTCTCTCTGTCACTTCTATTTATTTTCTTATAATCATTCTTTTCAATGGTCCGTTAAATGCCGTATTGTTTTATTGATATCAGCCAAGGTTCAACATTGTTCTTTATACACTCAACACGATTGCTTTCTCTTCTTTTTATGCTGTTTTCACAGTTTATCAAACCTCTTTCACTTCTTACGGGAATGAGATAAGTCTTATCGACGGTTTTTGATATCCCATTTATGGGTGATGCATTTCATGTTATAATATTCATTTTCCCAATCCCTTAAATACTCCATTTGATAAACCACAACATCGAAATATACCACGTTTTATTATTATTATTATTATTATTATTATTATTATTATTATTATTATTATTATTATTCAGTAGTTTTATTTTTATAGCGTGCTTTCACTTCACTACCGAGCGCAGCTCTGTGTGCCTTGGGTATGTGCTGTGATTTGTTGTGATGCTCTGATGGTTATTGTATGGAAAGTGTTCTGCGTAGGATGTGGGCAGTGCCTAGTAGTGCAATTTTCTGTATTATTATTATTATTGTTGTTGTTGTTGCTGTTTTTGTTGTTGTTGTTGTTGTAGTTATTATTATTGTTGTTGTTGTTATTATTATTATTATTATATTATTATTATTATTATTATTATTATTATTATTATTATTATTCAGTAGTTTTATTTTTATAGCGTGCTTTCACTTCACTACCGAGCGCAGCTCTGTGTGCCTTGGGTATGTGCTGTGATTTGTTGTGATGCTCTGATGGTTATTGTATGGAAAGTGTTCTGCGTAGGATGTGTGCAGTGCCTAGTAGTGCAATTTTCTGTATGTTATATGTGTTTGTAAGTCCTGGTGTTTTTGTTATGTATTTGTCTGAATATTTTTTTATCATGCCTAATGCACCTACTATGATAGGAATTGTTTCTGTTTTCAGGTTCCACATTCTAGTTATCTCTATTTCCAGGTCTTTGTATTTTGAGAGTTTCTCCATTTCTTTTAGAGACACGTTGTCATCTGCTGGTATTGATACATCAATTAGAAAGCATTTTTTTTCTTCATGATCTCTGACAACTATATCTGGTATGTTGGCCTTAATTTCTCTATCTGTGTGTATCGGCATATCCCAGAGTATGGTTGCTTTCTCGTTTTCTGTGACCTTTTCTGGTGTGTGCCTATACCATCTTTTTTCTGTTGTTATTCCATAATGTTGGCATAGCTTCCAATGTATGTAGGTTCCAACTCTGTCATGTCTGTGAATATATTCCTTATTATTATTATTATTATTATTATTATTATTATTATTATTATTATTATTATTATTTTAAGGCATCGTGCTGGCAGAATCGTTAGCATGCCGGGCGAAATGCTTAGCAGTATTTCGATGCTGGTATGTTCTGAGTTCAAATTCCGCCGAGGTTGACTTTGCCTTTCATCCTTTCGGGGTTGATTAAATAAGTACCAGTTACCCACTGAGGTCGATATAATCGACTTTATCCGTTTGTCTGTCCTTGTTTGTCCCCCCTGTGTTTAGCCCCTTGTGGTTAGTAAAGAAATAGGTATTTCGTCTGCCGACAAGGGCGGCAAGTGATACAGTAATAGCCGAGTTAAAGTGAGTGTGCTGAAGCATGTGTGTGTATATGTGACGATAATATGTGCATGTGTATATGTGTGCATGCGTGTGTGCGTATGTTTGTGTGTATGGCCAGCATGTGTGTGTGGGCAAACATGAAGATAATTTGAGCATGTGTATGTGTATGCATGTGTATGTACGTGCGGGAATAAACAAGTATATGTGTGTGTGCTGCGTGCATTTCTGTATGTGTCTGTGGACGTGTGGGGATGATTGAGGCTGTTTAACATGTGTGTGTGTGTGTGTATGTGTGTGTGTGCATATATATGTAAGTTTGTGTGTGGGTGGAAACACGTACGTAGCGCGTGCGTGCATGTGTGTGTTTGTGCATGACGTGTGTGTGTGTGAGACACTGTTGTGTGTGTGTGTGGTGTGTATTATGTACGCTAATGCGTGAATATTGTGTGTGTTTACGCATGTGTATGTATGTGAGTGAAGTGCGTTATCAGCTTGTGTGCGTATATGGGGCTGTTGGATAAAGTGTGTGTGTGTGTGTATGGAGATGATATGCATGTGTGGGACTATCTGATGTTTGTGTGGGTTGTGGGGGGATGTATGAGCTGAACCTGGATAGAGGTACGATGTGAAATAGGGGTGGCAGGATGTTTCGTCGCTCTGACCGCATCTCGGGCAGGTCGGCACCGTGTTTCTCGAGCCACACCTGTAGAGCTTATCGCGAACTGATAGCGCTTCTCGATAGCACTGCCAGGCCAGGGATCTCTGCAAGATATCCATAGGTCCCGGCCCGAAAGTCGTCTTGAACAGGCGGGTCAGGTATTCCTCGTTGACGCCCAGGTTCGCCCACACAAACATCAGATAGTCCCACACATACATATCATCTCTATACACACACACACACTTTATCCAACAGCCCCATATACGCACACAAGCTGATAACGCACTTCACTCACATACATACACATGCGTAAACACACACAATATTCACGTATTAACGTACATAATAAACACCACACGCACACAACAGTGTCTCACACACACACACGTCATGCACAAACACACAGATGCACGCACGTGGGAGAAAAGAAGTGAGTGTGGCTGCTGGTGTGTGTGGAGTGGGAAGAAATGCCTGTGTGCATGTGCGTGTGTGTAGGTGTATGTATATGTGGTAGAGGCACAGTGGTGTGTGTAATGTAAGTACTAAGACTAACGGTGTAGAGAAAGTGTGTGAGGAGTAGGAGAGAAGAGCAGTGGGGGGATGTGAGTGGTGTGTGTAAATGTGTGTGGCAGTGGGTTTAAGTGAGCGGAGGTGGGGAATAGAGGCCATGAGGTATTGAAGAATGAAGAGGGAAAATAGAATCCTGATCTCGAGGGAGGCGGAAATCCGGTTGGCCTCCATGCAAGGATAGTCCAAACGCAGACAGATGTTGTAGGGAATGGTCAGTCGAGCGGAACCAGGGTGTCAATACCAAATTTGCTGTTCCGGAGGCGTTCTGCAAACCGGTTAGCCCACGTCGGACAGTTTCACCAATGTACAGGGAACATCAGTGAGAGATGTAGTAGATTACACTGCTAGAGGTGCTGGTGAATGAATCTGTGATGTGATAGGGGGGGTGATGGGTGTCGGTAAGGTGTTGGAGAGGTAGGGGCAGATATATGTATATGCATATATTATATATATGCATATGTTACATATATGCATTGTATAGGTATATATATTTCACCTCTCTATGTATCTATGAACCTATCTATTTATCTATCTATCTATCTATCTATCTATCTATCTATCTATCTATCTATCTATCTATCTATCTATCTATCTATCTATCTAACACCGCGAGTGTCGCATCGCTCTCAAGCAACTCTGCCGTCCCGGGTCGGCCTTGAGCGACTGCAACACAACCAAAACATTCTATAGGGGATTAGTGGAGGGAAACTACGACGTCGATCTCGGGGCGAACCTGGGCGTCAACGAGGAATACCTGACCTGCCTGTTCAAAACGACTTTCGGGCCGGGACCTATGGATATCTTGCAGAGATCCCTGGCCTGGCAGTGCTATCGAGAAGCGCTACCTGTTCGGGATAAGCTCTACAGGTGTGGCTCGAGAAACACGGTGCCGGCCTGCCCGAGATGCGGTCAGATCGACGAAACCGTTCTGCACGCACTCGTGCAGTGTCCAACCATTTCGGACCTGTGGGCCTATGTCGAACGACTGCTGTCACGTGTGGGACGAGTCAGTTTATCAGCTGAGTGTATCGTGAATACTGTCATGCCTCCTTCCTTGAAACGGGAAGGAAGAGCTATTTTTATCATACTTGTGGCTATGGCGAAAGAATGTATCTGGTGGACGCGCCTGAAAAGTCTAAAGACAAACACTTTCCTCTTTTGGTCAATCTCTCATCAACTTCTTCAAGTATCACTTTAAGGGGAAGGTGAGAGTAGAGAGGGAAGTTTTGTCTAGTGAATGTTTAAAAAAAAGATGGGTGAATGTAGCAAGGATGGCACGTGTGAATGATGGAGCCACCTTGAGCATAATCTTGTGAACCAGAAAAAGAAAGGAAAAAAGAGAGTCACTTACTGTAATGTGTTTTTTTTTTTGCATGACACTATTGCCCAAATTTCCCGAGGTCTTTTCCGTAGGCTTTTCTTTCCACGGATAAACCTAATGTTTTCCTTTTTTACATTGACATTACTATTGATCGGCTTTTCTTTTTCTTTTTTTTCACGATCCTTTTTGATCGAAATTCGACCCACTTTTTTTCTCTTCTTCCCCAAAAGAAAAGCTCTACTTTTTATTTTGTCCTCTCGGTGTTCAGCCCTGTATGGCCAATAAAGAAACATATGTATGTATGTATGTATGTATGTATGTATGTATGTATGTATGTATGTATGTATGTATGTATGTATGTATGTATGTATCTATCTATCTATCTATTTTCTATAAACAGACCCGATGAAAAATATAGTTTATATAGGTTATTCAATGTTTATAAAGTAACTCTATATAACATGTAGAGCCGTAGCAGCACAATTCTCATTTAAGAAGGATAATAATTTCAACTAAATTTGTTAGATTTATAAAGAATTCAAATGCTATATAACTAGCAGCGCATTCAAATTTTTCTCTCTACAGTCTTGGAAATAAAACTTAGTGAAGAAATTATCAAAATGTAATAATTATATAAGGAAATTTATATAAAATTGAAACTAGGAAACCTGAATTGAGGCTACCATCGCTATTGATGTATATCTGCAGATAGTAATCTTTCAGTTCCTTATCATTATATTGCTTCATAGAGAAATATCTAACGATTAACAGTTGAAATATATTAGCTCAATAAATAACTGCCTTCGGGTCATAAGTAAAAAGATAACATCCAGCATATCGGTCGAGAGACCAGTTTAAATATTGCAGGAAAGATCAGATTCGAGACAGGCAGGTCGAAGGTAATCAATTGAAAGATAATAATCTATAGACAATAATTTTACTTTTCTTTCACATAATATCTTACATATAAGCGGATTGAAATAGTATTGGAAAATAAACTTAATCTGTTTGAAACCAAAAGTATTCAGTGAGCCAGCGGTTATCCATATTCATCTATTGTTCGGTGGATTTGAGAAAACTTTCTTTTGGATAAGGTGATTCTATATAACGTATAATATATCTATAAGAGGATTTGAGCCAAGTACTGTGAACCAATGAATCTGTTCTAGTCAAATACATGATTTCTAGTACTTAAAGAGCTCAGATTTTACTCAGTATGATATCTGTATCCAATGCGTTTTTTAGTTAAAGTTCATGTTTTCAAAGAAGGCCTCGCAGTAACGGTTTCATGATAAATGCACTTTCACTTTCGGCTTTTTGTACCTA
>NW_021832863.1:82500-94127 GCF_006345805.1 Octopus sinensis
TTCACTCATTAACATTTATTTCTCACCTTCTACTATTATAGCATTCACAACTTAAAGAGTTCAAACGTTTTATCACTAATAAATTAGTTCCATCTCTTACAGACCAATTCACATCACTTTGTTCTCACTACGTGCTTGGTTGGAAAGCTCTTACTGAATGATTGGATCATTAAACTATTTATCGATATTCTAACTTCTTGCAGGCGAAATCAACTGATTGAGAAACTTTCGTACAAGTTGTACTTTGTTTCTGCTTTAATTGATCGGATCGATCAAGGAATATCGGAGTTCGTTACATCACGTTTTAAAGAAGAAGGATAGATGAGTTAATCAGCTAGCAGTCACGCATATACAAGATGGCTGCTATCTTTAGATATTCTGAAACGAATATGTTGAATGAATTTCTATCTGGCAACCTTATATTCATATGAAAAGCTATTATTGCCGTTTTGGGTGTAAGTTGAACATGGTTACAAACTAAGCATTAATTTGAATTGATTTTCTTCTTGAAACAGAAATGAATTTTACTGGTGGATTCGTGTTTGAACAGCATTTTATGCTTTCTTATAATCTTTTTGCTCTTTGTTTTAAAAAACAAAGGAGGCGTCAGGAAGCAACAGAGCGCTTCATCTTTTCTTGTTCACACGCAGCATCATTAAATATTGCACCAACGTTTCTTCAAATCTGAAATTTCTTATCGCAAGGAAGTTTACTGATTGAAGCAACGCAAAGTCAAAGATAGCTTTGTGTTCACAATAGAGGGAATAACTTTCCCATCAATAAATTCAATGGATCAAATAAGAGAGCTCATATACACAATAAAGCATTCTTCCTCTTCTAGTCAAACATATCTCAACTTTCTCTACAATAGAAGACTGTTACAAAATAATGTGGAAGCAATAATCTGTTATAACCAGCATGGTGGCAGTCACCTGCAAAAACACTTTCAACTGATTATCATGAAAGCAAACGGTACATTCCTTTAACTCAGATTTCAAGGCATTATTCCACTCATGTATGTCCTAATCAAACTATTCCTCTCTCTCGTGGAAGCGTCATCCAAGCAAAGTACAAATATATGGGAAACTACCACCTGTATCATCTCTTGTGGAAGGTAGAAGAGTCCAGTTTGCTGGACATTGTTGTAGAGCTGAAAACGAGGTAATTTCTACTCTGGAAGCCATCTGCTCGCGATACCAGAGGGCGCACACTCTCCTACCCTGATGTAATCTCCAAGGATACAGGCATCCAGCAACAGGACCTCCGTAATGCTTGGATGGACCGTGAAGTCTGGCGTAACATAGTAAATTCCATTGTTTCGACCACGGTCGAACAATGGATGATGATTCCTCTCCAACATTCTCTAGAAAAACCTCCGTTTTTACTTCTAGATTTCTCTCCAATTTCTCCCTTAACACATATCAAGGATTGAACCCCTCACTCCTATCTTCATTGTATCACGCCGTGGACCTCTCCCCTCAAGTCTATGTTATTCATCACAGTTTGTAAATAGTACTAAAAGTGTTTATTACAGCTTAGTGTTTATGTAACACTACATTATCAAGGTAACGCTTATCACAACTTAATCATGTTTAACCTTTTAAAAGTCTGTTTACTGAATTTTTTTCTGAAAGATGAAAACAAGCAAAATTACATTTCATTCGCAACAAAATCAATTTTTTTCAGCCATGCTATCAAACGACATTTTTTCTTTCACATCCTAAATGCTCTCTTCTCTTTTAGTCAAGAGGGAAAACCTGTACTTAAGATCTGTTTGACGGTTTCCGACTCTAATGGGCATGAGAATGGAATGTATCTCTAAACCGAAAACCCGACCGGATGTTTGTAAGAGAGTAGATTCTCTTAAAGACACCTCGGATGGTGGAGCTAAAGCATTAAATAGATTAAATCTAAATACCCAAGTACCTCAGGGTGGGACCTGCATTCGGAACATAAAGAACTTGAGCAAATACCGTAAGGCATCCGGTCCGATGTTTTTACAGATCCATCTATCTCCCATCTTGGATAAATACATTTCTTTTCTACCCTGAATGGATAAAATACTAAGGTTGACTTCGGCTGATTTGAACTCAGAATGCAAGTTGTTAGAATAAATATCGCGCAACATTCTATCCGAGGTTTTGATGACTTTGTTAATCTACCGACCTTGTCTAACAACAACAACAACAACACGACGGCGACAACAACAGCATAATTTTTACTCTATTATTTATCGATGTCTTTCTTTGATCAGAAGCGGAAATTTAAAACTTATTTTTCATTTAAGTTGACTTTCGAGTCGTTGTTATATTAGTATAGACTTTACATTAAGGCCGCGAGCTGGCAGAAACGTTAGCACGCCGGGTGAAATGTGTAGCCGTATTTCGTCTGCCGTTACGTTCTGAGTTCAAATTCCGCCGGGGTCGACTTTGCCTTTCATCCTTTCGGGGTTGATAAATTAAGTGCCAGTTACTCCCTGGGATCGATATAATCGACTTAATCCGTTTGTGTGTCCTTTTTTGTCAAATTTTGGCAGAAGTTCAGCAAATTTGGGGAGGGAAGTAGTCGATTGCATCGACCCCAGTACTCAACTGGTACTTATTTTATCGACTCCGAAATGATGCACAGCAAAGCCTACCTCGGTGGAATTTAAACTCAGAACGGAAAGACGGACGAAATTCCGTGCTAACGATTCTGGCAGCTCGCCGCCTTAAATTTCATTAAAATAATTATCTATTTCTTTATTACCCACAAGGGGCTAAATATACAGTGGACAAATAAGGAGAGACAAAGGGATTAAGTCGATTATATCGACCCCAGTGCGCAACTGGTATTTATTTAATCGACCCCAAAAGGATGAAAGGTAAAGTCGACCTCGGCGGAATTTGAACTCAGAACGTAGCGGCAGAGGAAATACCTATTTCTTTACTACCCACGAGGGCTACACACAGAGAGGACAAACAAGGGCACACAAACGGATTAACTCGATTATATCGACCCCAGTACGTAACTGGTACTTAATTTATCGACCCCGAAAGGATGAAAGGTAAAGTCGACCTCGGCGGAATTTGAACTCAGAACGTAACGGCAGACGAAATACGGCTACACATTTCGCCCAGGATGCTAACGATTCTGCCAGCTCACCGCCTTAAATTTCATTGAAATATTGATAGATCGTTTACTTAGTTCATCGTTTACTTTATCCGCTGTCTTTTATCGTAAATTGAGCAAACCAACAATGAAAAAAATTCCAGCTTTGATCATCGAAGGATTTCATACATATAGGATTACATTGTTCAATATACCCTTCCTTTTTTTAAAGTCCATTAATTCAGATTTGAGGGAGATTTGATTTGTATCTCAGTTGTCATGTGACTATAAGCTCCTTGAAGGTGGTGAACTGGCAGAAGCGTTATAACGCCGGGCGAAATGCTTAGTGTATTTCGTCTGTCTTTACGTTCTGAGTTCAAATTCCGCCGAGGTCGACTTTGCCTTTCATCCTTTCGAGGTCGTTAAATTAAGTACTAGTTACGCACTGGAGTCGATATAATCGACTTAATCCGTTTGTCTGTCCTTCTTTGTCCCCTCTGTGTTTAATCCTTTGTGGGTATAAAGCTCCCTATCATTTTGAGACGTAGTTGTGATCGATAGGTCGATAACCTATGGAGTCAGACCGATTGCCCTTTTTAATGTAATTCTATAAAGAATAATGGTGATGAATACCCTGTTTAAAAATGTGAACTATGAGCCTATTTACTATATATATTCTGCCGAATCGTAAGGCACCGCTAACAATAGAACAATTCCTGGTTATTCTAGCAAATTGAATCGCTTACTATTCATTCTAATTCTGAACCAACGCCGTCTACTTGATCACAATTATTCATTTAAAAGAGTGAGCTCAAGGAAACTTAGTCTATGCTTTCACAGCCTGGGCAAATGCAATTATAGAAGAGAAAATTGTAAAGTCGATATAAATACAACGCTACAAACATACAGTTAGTTGTAATATTAACGGCCGATTCGGTAATATTGTGAAAGAACGAAGATTAGTAAAGCTGAGCATGGCTTTTTCTTTCAAACTATTTCCATTGCTCTTTTGTGACACCAAGATGGAAATAAATACGAAACGGTAAATAGAATTTAATATTCAGCTTTTCTTTCTCATCGACCCGATATTTTATTGGTGTGTATTGAATAATCGGCTGAGAGGAAGAGAGAGAGAGAAAGAAGGAGAGAGAAAGAAAGGAGAGAGGTGGAAAGAAAATGCATAGGAAATATATAAAAAAGTTATAAACAAAATAGAAAATGGAGGAGAGAGAGAGAGAGAGAGCGAGAGAGAGAGAGCGAGAGAGAGAGAGCGAGAGAGAGAGAGAGCGAGAGAGAGAAAGAAACGAAGAACGAGAAAGAGAGAGGCAGGGAACAGGGTAGTAATAGAAAGAGAATACGAGATGGAGATATCAACCCGCAAATTATACAATAATGGCGGAATCTGGGGTTAAACCTTCATTCTATTCAATTGAGTGCTTTTCTAAACAGATTAATTTATTCTGCCACACCTACTAACTGACAAATGATTTATTACAAAACTGAAATATGAATGGAAGAGGAAATTGTAGCATAAGATCGTTACAAGAGAGAGAGAGTTCTGTTTTAAAAATAGGCGATCGGACCATAATGGAAATATAGAGAAAAAAAGAAGAAAGAATAGAAAATAAAAGAAACAACACTTGTGATGTTAATGGAGATATTATTACTCAAATACTGCTTAGTGTAATATTTGTTCGACTGTAAATCTAGACATTTTAGAAAATACAAAGAATTATAAGAGAAGAGAGGATGAATAATTTGTGTGGAAAATAAATATAGCCAAAACGAGTAAAGATAAAAGTAAATGATGTGATAGTAATCCAAACTTGAACGGAGAGGTAGAGAAAATGGATTAAATATGTCGTCTGCTTTTATACAGAATGGAGAAAAAAATGAAACGTTTCAACATAGCATTAATAGATACTTCCTGAGTCACTAAATGATTTCGTTAAAAAATTTCTTAATGTTTATTTATTCAATCTCCATATTGTAAATGATATGTAAGTGATATAACTGATATGTGAATAATATAGATTTAGGTATACAAGGCGGCGAGCTGGCAGAACCGTTAGCAGGCCGGGCGAAGTGATTCGCGGTATTTCGCCCGTCGCTACGTTCTGAGTTCAAATTCCGCCGAGGTCGACTTTGCATTTCATCCTTTTGGGGTCGATAAATTAAGTACCAGTTACACACTGGAGTCGATATAATCGACTTAATCCGTTTGTCTGTCGTTGTTTGTCCTCTCTGTGTTTAGCCCTTTGTGGGTAGTAAAGAAATAGGTATTTCGCCCGTCGCTACGTTCTGAGTTCAAATTCCGCCGAGGTCGACTTTGCATTTCATCCTTTCGGAGTCGATAAATTAAGTACCAGTTACACACTGGGGGTAGATGTAATCGACTTAATCCCTTTGTCTGTCCTTGTTTCTCCCTTCTATGTTTGTGGGTAATAAAGAAACAAATATAGTTTTAAGTATACTGTGGAGGCGCGTGGCCATGCGTTTAGGGCTGTTGGAATCAGGTTCGTTAGACAGTAGGTTCGATTCTCGGACTTGGTTGCACTTCATTTCAAGTCTGTCCAGTATACTCCACTGAATATGATACCAGTGACACCTGGGGGTTATCCCTGAGATAGACAGCAGTTCCGTTCTGTAGAGAAATGTATACTACTCTCAGCCTAAGCACCTTGTAAATCCAGTCACCTTTTGACTTTAGGCTCGACACAGACTATAACAATTATTCAAAATGAATTGTAATGGTATTTATTAAAATGTTTGTTTTGTTAGAATACAATGAGATCCAAAGTCTATCTTGATTAAGGCATTCTTGCTTTGACTATTCCGTCTTGTTTTCAGACAATATATCTTGTACAAAGGCATTGAAACAGCAGAATCAATTACAAAGCTTGTTTATGTGTCTCGGTTATAGAGGTATTTATATCTACTCGCAACTACACTGGCGCCGAAACAATTTGATAAAGCATGGCAGATACTACGAGTCTATGCACTTTGTACAACAGCTTCGCACGATTTATTTCTTCAACCAGAAGGCGTCTGCATGGTTGTCCAATTCCTTAAAAATGGTAGCTAAATACCCCTGAATCCTACAGTCTTAAAAAGAAGAAATGACACATTCAATAATGTAGTTAAGTCTTAGTATATTATATCGTAAAGAATGACGGGTAGTCACAACTGGAATGATTTTGATCATATTTATGCTAGAGCAGAACTGGGTTGAAGTTATTAGCAAATGCAACACAGATTTTGAGCCACTCCAAAGATGGCGTCATATTCCCCCGGCATCTCTCGCCTGTCAGAACTTTAGAAGAAGCTACGTCGTTACACTTGGCATTAACACTTCGATCGAAAATACAGAAAGAAGAATAGAGAGAAATAGAAGTAGAAAATGAACGAAGATTTTAAAAAAATTAAAAAAGAATAAATATTAAATAGATATATATCTTTTCCGTTTATTTTCCAACAAAATCTGCAATTTTCGTGACAACATTAAAAGCAAACACACAATTCTCACTTCACGCGCTCCTCTAAAACGACACAAAATAACACACAGAAAAAAAAACCCAATCGGGAATAGTTGACGTATCTTGATTTATGCCGTTATATCTTGATTTGCGAAAATCTACGACGGCTCCAATATTTTCTTTTCTCGTCTCCTTAATTCCTTGCGCCAACTGTTCGTTTGTTTTTATTTTCAATCGACCGCACCATTGCACAATCTTCCAGTCGTATAAAAATCTTGCTCTTTCAGTGTGTTACGTAAAAATATTATCGTACTTCTACATATTTTTCTGGTTGGTCCTTTTCATTTTCGACGCTTTTTCAGTCTTTTTCTTACCTATGTATGTATGTATGTATGTATGTATGTATGTATGTATGTATGTATGTATGTATGTATGCATGTATGTATATATGTATGTATGTATATATGTATGACTGTATGTATGTATGTATATATGTATGTATGTATGTATGTATGTATCTATCTATCTATCTATCTATCTATCCACCCACCCACTCACCCACATATCTACCTACCTACCTACCTACCTACCTATCTACATATCTATCTATCAATCAATCAATCCATCTACTTATCATCTATCTATGTACCTATCTATCTATCTATCTATCTATCTATCTATCTATCTTTTTATCTATCTATCTATCTATCTATCTATCTATCTATCTATCTATCTATCTATCTATCTATCTATCTTTTTATCTATCTATCTATCTATCTATCTATCTATCTATCTATCTATCTATCTATCTATCTATTTATCTATCTAGCTACCTACCTATCTACCTACCTATCTATCTATCTATATCTATCTATCTATCTATCTATCTATCTATCTATCTTTTTATCTATCTATCTATCTATCTATCTATCTATCTAATCTATCTATCTATCATCTATCTATCTATCTCTATCTATCTATCTATCTATCTCTATCTATCTATCTATCTATCTATCTATCTATCTATCTATCTATCTATCTATCTATCAACCTACCTACCAACATACCTAGCTATCCATCCACCCCTCCATCCCTCCACTCCTCCCTCCCCTAACCTTCCCTCCCTCCCCTCCCTCTCCTTCCCTCCATCCATCCATCCATTCACCCAAGTGCCTGCGTAGCTTGTTTGCCGTCCAGACAGTATCGAATGAGTAATGGAATGAATTACGATATTTTCATTGATTAATTTTTATCGGAGATGAGGAAAAAAATCATTAGCTTAATGATTTAATTCTGGTTAAGAAGGGCAGGGTACATGACTCTGGAATTTAATGAACTGAAAAGTAATTAAAAATATAATACGGCCAACAGAGAGGCCAACTGGTTCTCTTGTTGGCAGTCGGGTAGCAAATACGGTATTGTTACAGACTTTCACCTTATCAGAGAATCGTAATTTCAAAAGTGATTCCACATGTATGTATGTATGTATGTATGTATGTATGTATGTATGTATGTATGTATGTATGCATGCATGCATGTATCAGTATGTATATATATATGTTTATATGTATGTTACATCTGTCTCTCTACCTGTCGCAGAGAAACAAGCCATCAAACAGATAGTGGGAGACAAACACAGAGAAATGTCCACACACACGCACACAGAAACACAAATATATACTTGGTCTGATCAATAAGTATCCGGACTGTTGCCATAGTACCGAAGCTAAAGCACACAGAGTAAAGCTGCTTGGCACAGATTGATCTTGAACTATGCTGTGCATGCTCACTAAGTTCTAACGCCATAGCTTACTTCCGCCGTTTGCAGTAGTGCTTGAAAGGAAGGTGCGTAGCATGTGATCGTCGCATTGACCACGACCGAGAAAGTTGAGCAGAGAATCTGCCTCAAATTTTGCCAAAAGCTTGGCGATACCTGCTCAGAGGTTTACGCAAAGTTTTCAATATGTTTTCATCATTCTTGACACAATCAAGGAGATCTTGCGCAGCTGAAACCCGAGTGTCTTTTTTGGTCAGCTGAAAGCAGTTTCGAAGCAAACCTGGCAGACACGTGTTTCAGAGCCCAAATCATCAGTGATAATGGACTGAACTGAACCGTAACTAATCTGCACATCCTCTGATAACACACGGATGGTAATGTGACGATTTCCCCTCACAGCTGCACGCACATCTGCGATGTTTTTCTCAGTTCTGCTGGTTGTGAGTCTCCCAGAACGTACGTCAATATCAACAATTTTTTGTTCATCTTGGAAACGTCTGAACCAGTCGTACAGTTATGTGCGGCTCATACACTCCTCTCCATACTCTTTCTGCAGGTATCATCATGACAACTATCTCTGTCATGGTCAATGCGAAGATCACATGCTACACACCTTTCCAAGTACTAGCGTGAGCTAGAACGATAAAACTTAGTGCGCATGCACAGCAGAGTCCAGGGTCAATCTGTGCCAAGCAGCTTTACTCTGCATGCATTAACTTCGTTGTTATGTCAACAGTCCGGATACTTATTGATCAGACCTCGTACATATACCTTGAACTTCCACATGAAATGTTGGCAAAACATTGAAGAAAGAAGGAACATTGCTCAGCTGTGTCCCGCAGAAGCCCCATTTGTCGGAACCAGGAGAGAGACCAATATATTCTTTTATTCTTTTACTTGTTTCAGTCATTTGATTGAGACCATGCTGGAGCACCGCCCTGAAGGATTTTAGTCGAACAAATAGATATATTATTTACATTATTTACATTATTTACATTTGACAGATATTTGTCCTCATCTTGTTTGCTGCTAACACAACGATTCAGCTGATGTACCCTCCGGCCTTCATTAGTTGTCTTGGGGAAATTTCGAACCTGGGTTCTCATTTCTAACGTATTTTTCGATATTATTATTATTATTATTATTATTATTATTATTATTATTATTATTATTCAGGTCACTGTCGGGAATCGAACTCGAAATCTTGGGGTTAGTAGCCCGCGCTCTTAACCACTACGCCATATGCCCATGCATAATAATAATAATAATAATAATAATAATAATAATAATAATAATAATAAATAATAATAATAATAATAATAATAATAATGATAATGATAATAATAATAATAATAATAATAATAATAATAATAAGAAGAAGAAGAAGAAGAAGAAGAATAACATCGAAAATACCTTAGCAATGAGAACCCAGGTTTGAAATTGCCCCAAGACACCTGATGAAGGCTGGAGGGTATATCAGCCGAAACAAACAAGATGAGGACAAATATCCGTCAAATGTAAATAATGTAAATAATGTAATTAATTTCTCATCTCTTAATTATAGAACTGAACAAATAGACCTCAGGACTCAACCCGGAACCACGTGGTTCGTAAGGGAGCTACTTACCACACAGCCACTCCTTCGCCTAATCACACACACACACACACACACACACACACACACACACACAATACACTCACATATATCTGTATGTGTGTCAGTATGTGTATGAACATGTGTGTGTGTGTGTGTGTGTGTGTGTGAGTGTGTGTGCATATATAATATATATATATATATATATATATATATATATATTATATATATATATATATATATATACAGACACACTCACATATACATATGTACATATAGAACAGGCTTATCAGAAGTTCCATTTACCAAATTTACCCACAAGACATTGCCCGACGGGGTGGGAGCTTAGCTATAGAAGAAGAAACGTTTTAAAATTGGCCGGCAGTGGGAGGGACCGGAAACCACATGATTGCGAAGCTTACATTTTAGCCACAGACCCATGTCTGCAACTCAGAACAACAGCGTGTTAACTCAATAGGACAAAGGGCTGGAAATATACCCGATGCTGAAGGCGGCGAGCTGGCAGACACGGTATTTCGTCTGTCGTTACGTTCTGAGTTCAAATTCCGCCGAGGTCGACTTTGCCTTTCATCCTTTCGGGGTCGATAAATTAAGTACCAGTTACGCACTGGGGTTGATGTAATCGACTTAATCCCTTTGTCTGTCCTTGTTTGTCCCCTCTGTGTTTAGCCTCTTTGTGGTTAGTAAACAAATAGGCATTTTGTCTGCAGTTATGTTCTGAGTTCAAATTCCGCCGAGGTCGACTTTGCCTTTCATCCTTTCGGGGTCGATAAATTAAGTACCAGTTACGCACTGGGGTCGATGTAATCGACTTAATCCTTTTGTCTGTCCTTGTTTGTCCCCTCTGTGTTTAGCTCCTTGTGGTTAGTAAAGAAATAGGTATTTCGTCTGCCGTTACGTTCTGAGTTCAAATTCCGCCGAGGTCGACTTTGCCTTTCATCCGTCCGAGGTCGATAAATTAAGTACCAGTTTATCACTGGGGTCGATGTAATCGACTTAATCCGTTTGTCCTTGCTTGTTCCCTCTATGTTTAGCCCCTTTGTGGGCAATAAAGAAATATATATACCCGCTGCCATATACATATCCTCGGGTATTCTCCCCGTATTTTCTCCATAGTCAAGATATTAATTTAAGCTGTTTAGAAAAACCTAACCACTTGATAGCTGACTTCTCTTCTCAAACATGTATTAAATCATTTTATTTATATTTTTTTCCTTTCATCTAAGCATTTTACTTCATTTTTTGCTTTTAATTTTTATAGTTTTTTCTTTACGCATCTCATTCATTACAGTCATTAATCATTTATTTCCAATATATTATTTATTCATTCGATCTCCGCTGTTTTTTCTCCGTTCATTGATTTTATTACATTTTTTTTGTTATAAGTTGTATTTATGTTTTTTTTTTAGTGTTTTCTCTTTCTTTTCTTCATTTTCATAATTTCTCGCTTTTTCTCTCAGTTCGGTCTTTGCATAATCTTTCTTTTTCTTTTCTTTGTCGTTTAATTTTCTTTGCATTTATTTTGTTTTCATTTTTTTTATTTGTTTATTTCTTTCTTTCTTTTTGATCCTTTCATTTATTTTTCTTCCTGCTATTTACTTTCATTCTTTCCTTCCTTTCGTCTTTATCGCTTTCTCGAATTTACTTTCTTTCATTTATCATTACTTCA